>NC_091164.1:5410659-5465659 GCF_040958095.1 Procambarus clarkii
AAACCTTGTTTAGGTTAGGATTGGGCAATTTAGTGCCTAATTGTTGTGTAATTGTGACAACTGGAGAAGACGGACTGGGTAAAGAGGAGATACAAAAGAGCACGTAAGAACAAATCCACAAGGGCCGTGACGAGGATTCGAACCTGCGTCCGAGAGCATCCCAGATGCTGCCTTATTTGTTCATTTGATGCATCACGCAATTGTGATTTATGTGTGTAGTGAGCACATAAGAAATACAGAGAGTACATATAGGACAGGGAAAGAAGGAGTACATATAGGAATTAGAAGAGTGTGCGGAGAAGCTGTCTGAAAATAACATAGCAACTCAAGCCAAGGAGCAGACTAAACTTACACACCTACACCCGCAAGGAACATGAGTTGAGATATGTGTATATATATATATATATATATATATATATATATATATATATATATATATATATATATATATATATATATATATATATATATATATATATATATATATATATATATGTGTGTGTGTGTGTGTGTAAATCACGAAAATTAACACGTGATAAAGATCATTCCTTCTGAAGATGTATTAATATACGAAAGTACTTAAGGAAATTACTGTTTCAATTCTTCCTCCGTGGTCTGACACTATCATATATATATATATATATATATATATATATATATATATATATATATATATATATATATATATATATATATATATATATATATATATATATATATATATATCTCAGCCCATTCTCTTCCGTATAGAGTACTAATAGTAACTATATGGACTATCATACATATAATAACGTATAGGACAGTTTGAAAGTAGAATTTTCTACTATTGAATTTGGACAAACCGGAAAAGGTTTTGTATTTATTGTTGGTAATGAAAGCTAACTTAACCTCCCTAGGCCTAATACACGCTATCGTAATTAAATTAATATAGTACATATATGTGCTATACAAAGCCTAGGATCATTTAAGTTTAGTTTTTAGCCTTTATTTTTTCTTGACTAGAGAGGAATTGTACTATTGTACTATCTATTTGTCCAATACGTCAATATGTGTACGGTGGGGCCAAAAGATACTTTATAAAGATTTACTTTATAAAGATAAAGATTTACAAAAGATACTACCTAGACAGGAAGATGGGTTATCTTGAGATGATTTCGGGGCTTTAGTGTCCCCGCGGCCCGGTCTTCGACCAGGCCTCCACCCCCAGGAAGCAGCCCGTATACCTATTATATTTGTATACGGGTACCGTATAATAGGTACCCAGGTACCTATTTTACTGCTAGGTAACAGGGGCATAGGGTGAAAGAAACTTTGCCCATTGTTTCTCACCGGCGCCCGGGATCGACCCCCGGGACCACAGGATCACAAGTCCAGCGTGCTGTCCGCTCGGCCGACCGGCTCCTTCCCTGTTGCATATATGAACACAATAATATTAATGGAATTAATCAACCCATACTCCTATTTAGATTTTATGCACCATAGTACAAATATTGACGTACTAAGCAATTAGATAGTAGAATATTGTATTATTCTCTTTAGTGTCTGAAATATTTAAAACTTAAATATTTCTAGCCCTAGTAGAGCACACAATATATGTAATATATGGACTATGTTAGGGCCTCAGATAGCGTGGATTATAGGCCTACGTATTAGGCCTACGAAGGTTAGGTTAGTTTGTCTTTGTAACATAAATATAAAATCGTTTTCAGGTTTGTCTAAATAGTAGCGATTTAGACTTGATAATTGCGTTGTAAGTCGGTATATGTACTATGATCCTCATCCATATGTAGTATGTCCTCATATGTACTATGGTCCTCATCCATATGTAGTATGTCCTCATATGTACTATGGTCCTCACCCATATGTAGCACGTCCTCATGTGTACTATGATCCTCACCCATATGTAGCACGTCCTCATATGTACTATGGTCCTCACCCATATGTAGCACGTCCTCATATGTACTATGGTCCTCACCCATATGTAGCACGTCCTCATATGTACTATGGTCCTCGCCCATATGTAGCACGTCCTCATATGTACTATGATCCTCACCCATATGTAGCACGTCCTCATATGTACTATGATCCTCACCCATATGTAGCACGTCCTCATATGTACTATGGTCCTCACCCATATGTAGCACGTCCTCATATGTACTATGGTCCTCATCCATATGTAGCACGTCCTCATATGTACTATGGTCCTCACCCATATGTAGCACGTCCTCATATGTACTATGATCCTCACCCATATGTAGCACGTCCTCATATGTACTATGATCCTCACCCATATGTAGCACGTCCTCATATGTACTATGATTCTATAAGTACTACCAAAACAGGAGGATGAACCGGATTATTTGCCAAGAAAAGATGATTATAATCCAGATCAAATTAAATCCGTATTGAGAAGACGTTACAAAAGCAATAGTGTGAGATTCCAGTCCATAAAGCCTCTGACGAGGGAGTCAACAAGACCATCAAGCGCTTCTCAGCGCCCCTCAGCTAAGTTTATGCTAAAAGCTAACAGTAATTGTATTGTTCCCTCACCCGCCTCAGGCACCCCTGGCATGGGGCCACCACCCCCCTCTGGCACCACTGGCATGGGGCCACCACCCACCTCTGGCACCACTGGCATGGGGCCACCACCCCCCTCTGGCACCACTGGCATGGGGCCACCACCCCCCTCTGGCACCACTGGCATGGGGCCACCACCCCCCTCTGGCACCCCTGGCATGGGGCCACCACCCCCTTCTGGCACCCCTGGCATGGAGCCACCACCCCCCTCTGGCACCACTGGCATGGGGCCACCACCCCCCTCTGGCACCACTGGCATGGGGCCACCACCCCCCTCTGACACCACTGGCATGGGACCACCACCCCCCTCTGGCACCACTGGCATGGGACCAACACCCCCCTCTGGCACCACTGGCATGGGGCCACCACCCCCCTCTGGCACCACTGGCATGGGACCACCACCCCCCTCTGGCACCACTGGCATGGGGCCACCACCCCCCTCTGGCACCACTGGCATGGGGCCACCACCCCCCTCTGGCACCACTGGCATGGGACCACCACCCCCCTCTGACACCACTGGCATGGGACCAACACCCCCCTCTGGCACCACTGGCATGGGGCCACCACCCCCCTCTGGCACCACTGGCATGGGACCACCACTGGCATAGAACCACCACCCAATAGGAAGAAAACCCGCTGGGTTGTTCATCCTCTCACTTGTACTCACTTATTATTGTACACATATTTCTGATGTCTCTCAGTTGTTCCCATTCACTAGTGTATACTTGCTACCTGGTCATTAAGGTGGTAACAACCTGGCTAGAGGCTGGCAGGTGTTCAGTTCAAGACGGAGCCGAAGATAGTACTTCCTTCTGAGCAGTATGGGAGACATTCTGAGGGAGACAGAGGGCGTTCACGCCTCTATAGCTAGTAAGTGTGAGGGAGACTCATAAAGTGCTTTGTTAGTGAGGGAAGATGGAGGTGGACGAGTAAGCGGCATATGGTGAGGGAGGCTCAGACGAGTGAGGGAGTGTTGGTGGGGTTGTAGGTCCAGCTGCTGGCAACACAAGGTCCAAGTAGCACGGGCTATGGTGAGCCCGTAGTGGACTTGAGGAATGAGGGAGGAGGATAAGGAATGTCGAGGAAGAGTGATGAGAGAGAGAGAGAGAGAGAGAGAGAGAGAGAGAGAGAGAGAGAGAGAGAGAGAGAGAGAGAGAGAGAGAGAGAGAGAGAGAGAGAGATCGTTAATCACTGACAATCCCGTTCACTTGTGAAGCAGGTCAGGTGAGGTTGGTGGGTGTGGCGGGCCAGTCCTCGGGTACGAGTGACAGTGGAGGCTGGTGCTGTGTTGTGCTTGCTGGACGGGTTAGTCTTCAGCGGTTCCCTTCCCGTACTTGTCATTCTCTTGTCACAAAAATTGTGAAGATTATGTCTTGTATCGTGTTACTATTTCTCATCTCCATTACATTACACTTGTTGGGGTTGATCTTTAAGTACCACTTTCTCCTCTTGTTTCTGTGGGTGACTGTGATGGGGTGTTTGTTATCTAAGTCAGGCGTGATTCCTCGCTCTAAAACCCTGCAGTTTCTCCGATACTAAGAAATCGGTATTTCTTTCACCCTGATGTTCCTGTTCATCTAGCAGTAAATAGGTACCTGGGAGTTAGACAGCTGCTATGAGCTGGTGTGGGGGTGGGTGGGTGGGAAAGTTGATTGACAGTTGAAAGGCGGGCCCAAACAGCCAGAGCTCAACCGCAAGCACAACTAGGTGAGTACAACTAGGTAAGTATTCACCTAGTTGTGCTTGCGGGGGTTGAGCTTTGCTCTTTCGGCCCGCCTCTCAACTGTCAATCAACTGTTACTATCTACTAACTATTTTTTCTCCACACACACACACACACAGGAAGCAGCCCGTAACAGCTGCCTAACTCTCAGGTACCTATTTACTGCTAGGTGAACAGGAGCATTCAGGGTGAAAGAAACTCCGCCCATTTGTTTCTGCCTGGTCCGGGAATTGAACCTGGGCCACAGAATTACGAGTCCTGCGCACTGTCCACTCAGCTACCAGATCCCAGATCTGTGTGTGTGTGTGTGTGTGTGTATATGTAAGTTATTAGCATTGGAGAGATATAATTACTGTGATGATTGGGTCGTAAGTGGTGTAGAGGGAGAGGGAGAGAGAGAGAGAGGGAGAGGCCTGCCAAAGTGAACTCAAACCTGCACCACAAATCTACCCTAGTGCACTCTTAACCTTCATTAGTCCATTAGAGTTATCTCTCCCTAAGTCATCCGTGCAGATATATATATATATATATATATATATATATATATATATATATATATATATATATATATATATATATATATATATATATATATGTGTATATATATATATATATATATATATATATATATATATATATATATATATATATATACATATATATATATATATATATATATATATATATATATATATATATATATATATATATATATATATAAATGGCTTCCGGAACTGAAAAACAAGATTTACGAGGAGAGACTAGAGGCGTTAAACATGTCAGAACTAGAAGACAGAAGAAAATGAGGTGATATGATCACCACTTACAAAATACTAACAGGAATCGACCAAACTGACAAAGAAGAATTCCTGAAACCAGCAACTTCACCAAAATGATGACACAGATTCAAGCTAAGGAAATAAAGGTGCCGAAATAAATATTAGAACGTTCTCTTCTACAAACTGATTGGTAGACGGCTGGAACAAGCTAAGTGAGAAGGTGGTGGAGTCCAAAACCGTCAGGACTTTCAAAGCGTTGTACGACAAAGAGTACTGGGAAGACGGGACACCACGAGCGTAGCTCTCATCCTGTAACTCCACTTAGGTAATTACACTTAGGTAACTACACACACACACACAGGGGTCTGATAGCTGAGTGGACAGCGCGCGAGATTTGTAAACCTATGGCCCGGGTTCAATTCCCGGACTAGGCAGAGACAAATGGGGCAGAGTTTCTTTCACCTTGTTGCCCCTATTACCTAGCAGTAAATAGGTACCTGGGAGTTAGACAGCTGTTACAGGCTGTCTACAGCCTGTTACAGGCTACAGGCTGTTACAGGCTGTTTAAAGCTGTTACAGTCCTGTGTGTGTGTGTGTGTGTGTGTGTGTGTGTGTGTGTGTATGTGTGTGTGTGTGTGTGTGTGTGTGTGTGTGTGTGTGTGTGTGTGTGTGGAAAAAAAATAGTTAGTACTTAGTAACAGTTGATTGATTGACAGTTGAAAGGCGGGCCGAAAGAACAGAGCTCAATCCCCACAAGCACAACTAGATGAGTACACACAGTCAAACACACATTAAGCAGTGATGTGGTGGATCCAGACTCCATACACAGTTTCAAATGTATATATGATAGAGCTGAATAAGCTCAGGACTCTGTATACCGGTTGATTGAGAGTTGAGAGGCGGGACCCAAGAGCCGAAGCTCACCACCTACACACACAGACACACAAACACGCATTACTGACAAATGTGCTTCTGGGGCCAGATTTACGAAAGCAGTTACGCAAACACTTACGAACCTGTCCGTCTTTTCTCAATCTTTGGCGGCTTTGTTTACAAATATTAAACAGTTAATGAGCTCGGAAGCACCAGGAGGCTGTTTATAACAATAACAACAGCTGATTGGCAAGTTTTCACGCTCGTAAACTGTATTATAAATGTAACGAAAGCTGTTAAAGATTGAGGAAAGATGTACACGTTCGTAAATGCTTGCGTAAGTGCTTTCGTGAATCTGGCCCCTGGCTTGGTACCTCTTGTCTGTGTGGCCACCTCGTGGGAATTATTTCTCTCATTAGTCATAACTGTTTACTCTTTCGTAAGTGGAAGTGTTAATTGTCTGCTCAGCTCTCCCCTCCCCCTCTCTTTTCTCTCACTCTCTCTGTTTCTCCTCTCTCTCTCACTCTCTCTCTCTCTCCCTCTCACAAGCCACCCCTGAGACAAGACTCGTCCGGACAGGATAATCTCACCGCATTTGTTGCTGGAAGTACAATTTGGCTGACGCGTAGAGTAAGTCTCCTCAGGTCAGGGGGAGAGAAGGAATGGATAAAGAAGGAAGATGAGAGGGCAGGAGAACCAGGTAAGGTGAGATATGTAGAGGGAGGGGCTAGCTTGAAGGAGGGATAGTAATAGGAGAAGGAAGAGTAAGTAGGGGGGTAGAAACAGCCTAAGCTACTCTACCACTTTGAGATGTATTTTTTCTTGTCTCAATAAACATACTTGAACTTGAACTTGAACTTGGAAGAGTAAGGAAGGATGTAGGATGGAAAGGGGAAGTGTTAGTTGGGGATGAGAGAGAAAAGATAGGGAAATAAAAGCCAAAATTCATGATAGGGGGATGGTCGAGGCTGTGGTCGGAAGGGTCAAAGTTGTGGTAGTAAAGGGTCAGTGCTTTGGTGGTCAAGGGTCAAAGCTGTAGTTGTGTCGGGTCAAAGTGCTGCGGTTGGGAAGGGTTGAATTATGTGGTTGTGAAACGTTAAGGTTGTGGTTGTAGGTCAACGCTGTGATAGTAACGGGTGAAAGATGAGATGGTAAAGGGTCTCTTTACTACTCTCTGTCTGTCTCTCTCTCTCTCTCTCTCTCTCTCTCTCTCTCTCTCTCTCTCTCTCTCTCTCTCTCTCTCTCTCTCTCTCTCTCTCTCTCTCTCTCTCTCTCTCTCTCTCTCTCATAACCTCTAGGGAGCAGGCTGGCAGCCACCACCACCCTCCAGCCTGCAGAAGAATGCGAGTGATCCTCTCCATTGACGCTCATGGAGCTCTTGCCGCTGCCCTGGAGGGGGCGCCCGGGCCGTGTGTGGCAGCCTCGTAGGAATCTGTCGCTCAGGTGAAGAATTTGCTGCACCCCAGCCAGTTGTGGTTGTCCTTGGCCGCCGCTAAGCTGTGGCGCTCGATTTGAGAGAGAGAATTTGCTCTCTATCGCACGGGAGACATCTCCCGTCACGCAGGGTGCAGTCGCACCGCCACAGATCTCCAGTATCATCTACTGATACTGGTAATGGTTCCAAAGGGCCACCACTTACGGGCTATTCATGCCCGTGCCACCTTTTGGGTGGCTTAATCTTTATCAATCAGTCTCTCTATCAACCTTAACACAGTATTTATTTTTTGCTGTGATGTGGGGATCGTCCAGGTACTGAACTTGTCAGTGTCTGCTGTTTGGGGCCCGAATGTTATTGGTTCCAAAGCACAATTGATGGCACTCTACTCACTCTCACTATATATGTTGAGCAGGTGTGTCTGCTCCGTTGATGCTACTTTGCAGCTCGTGTCATTGTTCTGTTGATAATTACCTGCTGTTGGTTGGAATTGTTATCTGCTGGTGCCATGGCGCTTCTTAGCGAGTACTTGATGGTGGCCGCGGGGTCCGCCCTGGAAACACAATCTGAAACTGTCTCTATTTTCCGCTTGTTACAACTTGTAATAAAGTTGTTACATCTTGGCTTAACGTGTTTATGACGTAATAGAACGTTGTTACAACTTGCTACATTGGTTGTTATAACTGGTTAGGAGGTGTTAAAACTTGTTCGAACGTTGTACCAACGTCGTAGTTTGGTGTGTTTGGCGGGCGGTGCCACCATTGGAGCTGGGTCTCCTCCGTGTAGGCGCGCGCTGAAGGTTAGCACGACGGGGTCAGGACAGGTTATTATTATTAACATCTTTATTGACAAAATTAATTACAATTTTGCCTAATCTGAGGATTTTGATAAAGCCTTATTAAAGTGAGGATAATGCTGGTATTCACTGTCACGCAGGACAGAGGGTCATACACAAGACAATAAGTCTAAATTGTAGGCTGAAGCACATATATATCATGGTTACAATCAATGTGTTAATGTATGGATATGTGAAAACAACTTTCTACTGTGCACTGCCACACAAGGGCAGGGGTTGAGGTCTACTGTGACACTGTTGATGTTTCCAGGGTCGAGTTTTGCTGGAAGAAGTGTTGGGTCTTCCTGCCAGTGAGAAGTGTTGTTAGTCGCTGAAGCCAAGCCAGCTATCAGGAGAAAGCGCCAAGCCATTACGACTACGTAACACTTGGAAGGGGGTTAGGATGAGGATTTGGGATGGGACGGGGGATGGAATGGTGCCCAACCACTTAGATGGTCGGGGATTGAACGCCGACCTGCAAGCAGGTGAGCATCAGTGTCGTAGGATTTAGCAGATTTGCTATTTGGGTCAGTTATAAGGAACTTTGATATGGTTTTATATCCTTCTTACACTGATTGTTTCAAGGGGTGCCTGGTGGCTGAGTGGACAACACTCAGGTCTCGTAATCCTGGGGGACCGGGGTTCGATCCCCGGCGATGGGGGGAAAACAAATGGGCAGAGTTTCTTTCACCCTCATACCCCTGTTACCTAGCAGCAAATAGGTACCTGGGAGTTAGACAGCTGTTACGGGCTGCTTCCTGTGTGTGTGTGTGTGTGTGTGTGTGTGTGTGTGTGTGTGTGTGTGTGTGTGTGTGTGTGTGTCTGTGTGTGTGTAAAAAAAAAAAATATCGTTGATTGACAGTTGAGAGGCGGGCCAAAAGAGCAGAGCTCAACCCCCGCAAGCACAACTAGGGGAGTACACACACACACACACACACACACACACACACACACACACACACACACACACACACACACACACACGCACACACACACACACACACACACACACACACACACACACACACACACCCACACACACACACACACACACACACACACACACACTCACACACACACACACACACACACACACACACCCACACACACACACACACACACACACACACACACACACTCACACACACACACACACACACACACACACACACACACACACACACACACACACACACACACACACACACACACACACACACACACACACACCCACACTCACACACACACACACACACACACACACACACACACACACACACACCCACACTCACTCACTTCTAAACACTTACGTTCAAACAAGAAACGTATATAAAACATTTTATCTTAATACTATAAAACCTGGGCAAAGTGATGACCCAGTTCTGAGAGGACTGCTCACTCAAAGGTTTAATACGTAAACTTATCTCTAAAATCCGCTTTGCTATATATTTGATATAAGCGAATTCCAGAGAGCCAGCTATGGATGAACAAATATTGAACGTACGATATGAACACAAAATTCATCCTTTAATCTCTTGATGGTAGAGCTTTATCCGAATATTTACTGATAGGCAAGAATTTGGAAAAGTATATTAAATTCACATGAGAAAATGAGCCTGTATTTTATAATTAAAACTGCCTTTATGACATCGTAATGTTGCTGAACACGCACCCGCAAATAGACGGAGGAAGGGAAGGAGAATAAAGGAAGGGAGAGAGAGAGAGAGAGAGAGAGAGAGAGAGAGAGAGAGAGAGAGAGAGAGAGAGAGAGAGAGAGAGAGAGAGAGAGAGAGTGAGGAGGGTGTTATCAGCGCCTCAATGACCCTGGTATGTGCTTGCTGTTATTAACTTGGCGGGTCTTAAAGAGGATGGATCTCGTGTAGTTCCAAGGCTCTCTTCCTCCCCTCCTCCTCCTCTTTCTTCTCCTCCTCCTTCTCCTTCTCCTCCTTCTCCTTCTCCTTCTCCTCCTCCTCCTCCTCCTCCTCCTCCTCCTCCTTCTCCTCTTTCTTCCTTTATCCTGCTTCCTTCCGTTCGCTTAGGCTCTTTGGTCCCGACTCTCAACTGTCAATCAACTGGTGTACAGGTTCCTGAGCCTTCTGGGCTCTATCATATCTACACTTGAAACTGTGTATGGAGTCAGCCTCCACCACATCTACTCCACTGCCCTAATGCATTCTATTTAATAACTACTCTGACACTGACAAATTCTCTCTAATGTCTCTGTGGCTCAGTTGGGCACTCAGTTTCCACCTGTGTCCCCTTGTTCGAGTACCACCCGTGTTAAATAATCTTTCTTTATCTACCGTGTCAATTCCCCTGAGAATTTTAGATGTGGTAATCATGTCTCCCTAACTCTTCTCTCTTCCAGCGAGGGGAGGTGCAATTGACGCAGCCTTTTTCTTGAAACTCTTGGCTCTGGGACTAATCTAATCATTTTAACCTTCTTCAGTTTCTTGTGTTTAACAAGGTACGGGCTCCTTGCATGAGCCGCATATTTCAGGATTGGTCTGACATAGGTGGTGGTATACAAGGTTCTAAATGATTTCTTAAGCAAATTTCTAAAGACAGTTTTGATGTTAGCCAGGCTCGCAAACGCCGCTGATGATATCCTTTTTGTGTGGGCTTCAGGAGTCAGGTTTGGTGTGATATCAACTTTTAGGTCCTGCTCTATATCCGTTTCGTGAATGACTTCGTCTCCCATCTATTACCATGTGTCTGGCCTCCGGCATCATCCACCTAGTTTCATTGTATTACATTTACTTGAGTTATACTCTAGTAACCATTTGTTGGACCATTCCTTCAGTTTGTCCTGGTCATCTTGTAGCCTCTAACTATCTTCCTCTGTCTTAATCCTCCTCATAATGTTTGCATCATCAGTATACATTGAATGGAACGGGTCTAGTTCCTCTGGGAGGTCGTCTACATATAACTGATACAGGATAGGTCCAAAGGATTGAATTCTTCGGGACCCCACTAATGACGTCACTTAACTCTGATACCTCACCCCTCCCAGTGACTCCCTGTCTTCTGTTGCTTAGGTACTCCCTAATCCACTGGAGTACCTTCCCTTTTATTCCTGCCTGCATCTCCAGCTTATGCAGTAGTCTCTTATGGATACTGTCTCAAAGGCATTCTGGAAATCCAATAATATGCAGTCTGCCCACTTTCTCTTTCTTGCCTGATTTCTTGTCGCCTGATCATAGAATTTTTTATTTACCCCACGAGGCAAGATTTGCCATTCCTGAACCAATGTTGATGATGTGCTCTAAAGTTCTTTCTCCCCAGATGATCTCATAGTGTGTCTCACAATGTTCTCTATCACCATGTATGGTATGCAAGTTAGGGACACTGGCCTGTAGATCAGAGCCTCCTCTCTCCCTCTTTGTATATAGGACTACATTAGCCCTCTTACAAATTTTGGTGCAGTTCTCCTGTTACCAGTGACTTGTTATACTCCATTCAGAGTTGTTGGTATAATACTTCTGCTTCCTCACACACACAGATCTCAATAACGTGATGCATCAAATGAACAAATCCACAAGGGCCGTGACGAGGATTCGAACCTGCGTATGCGACCTGGGATGCTCCCGGACGCAGGTTCGAATCCTCGTCACGGCCCTTGTGGATTTGTTCACTTCTGCTTCCTGTTTTAGTATCCATGGTGAGATTCTATCTGGGTCAACAGCCTTTTGTCACATTCAACACAAGCAAATGCTTCCTTACCTCCCCATTGGTAATCTCAAACTCCCCTAAAGGTGCCTAGTTGGACATTCCTTTTAATTCAAGAACTTCTCCTTGTTCTATAGTGAAGACCTAGTCCTGGAATATCTTCTTGTGTTCCTCGCACAATTCTTTGTCGTTTGTAGTGAACTTGTCTTTCCCTATTCTTAGTTTCATTACCTGTTCCTTCACAGTTGTTATCCGTCTGATGCGGTTGTGCAGCAGTTGTGGGATGGGTCTTTGCTTTATTTTTCGTACTGTCTTTCTGCCTCTGTTTTTCACCCTGAAGTACACACTCCTGGCCCTCTTTCTCTGCTCTCTAGTGTCCTATTATGTCTATAGTTTCTCCATGGCCTTGTCCTTAGGTGCTCTGCCAGCTTGCATCCGAGGTTCCCTGGGGTTCCTCCTTTAGCTATTTTTTCCTTTAGACTGGAACAAACATGTCTGCTGCTTCCTTACACTTACTACACCTCCTTACACGTGTGTGTGTGTGTGTGTGTGTGTGTGTGTGTGTGTGTGTGTGTGTGTGTGTGTGTGTGTGTGTGTGTGTGTGTGTGTGTGTGTGTGTGTGTATGTGTGCTCACCCAGTTGTACTCTCCTAGTTTTGCTTGCGGGGGTTGAGCTCTGGCTCTTTGGTCCCGCCTCTCAACTGTCAATCAACTGGTGAGGTGTGTGTGTGTGTGTGTGTGTGTGTGTGTGTGTGTGTGTGTGTGTGTGTGTGTGTGTACTCACCCAGTTGTACTCTCCTAGTTTTGCTTGCGGGGGTTGAGCTCTGGCTCTTTGATCCCGCCTCTCAACTGTCAATCAACTGGTGAGGTGTGTGTGTGTGTGTGTGTGTGTGTGTGTGTGTGTGTGTGTGTGTGTGTGTGTGTGTGTGTGCGTGTGTGTGTGTATGTGTGTTCCCTTCCCCGAAGCTGGCCTCCAACACTGCCAAGGCAAGGTTTCCCACTAGGGATTTATCCCAATTGGCCTGTTTGCAGTCGTTTGGAGAAGTTTGGAGGTCTATAGTTTGCACTGTTCCACTGGCCGGCTCCTTCAGAGAAATTTGGGATCATAAATCCCAATGGAGTCTCTTAATACTAGTGTTTAAAGTCTGCTTGTAGTTCATGCTGGAACACTGTGTTGTTCCACTGAGATTGAACATTGTGTGGAGCGCACATTGAGAACGATGCCAGTGTGCCTGGGGGAGGTCAAGGTCAGGGAACTATAGTGGTCATAGTTCCCTGACCTTCACCACTATAGTTCCCTGACCTTCACCACTATAGTTCCCTGACCTTCACCACTATAGTTCCCTGACCTTCACCACTATAGTTCCCTGACCTTCACCACTATAGTTCCCGGACCTTCACCACTATAGTTCCCTGACCTTCACCACTATAGTTCCCTGACCTTCACCACTATAGTTCCCTGACCTTCACCACTATAGTTCCCTGACCTTCACCACTATAGTTCCCTGACCTTCACCACTATAGTTCCCTGACCTTCACCACTATAGTTCCCGGACCTTCACCACTATAGTTCCCGGACCTTCACCACTATAGTTCCCTGACCTTCACCACTATAGTTCCCTGACCTTCACCACTATAGTTCCCTGACCTTCACCACTATAGTTCCCTGACCTTCACCACTATAGTTCCCGGACCTTCACCACTATAGTTCCCTGACCTTCACCACTATAGTTCCCTGACCTTCACCACTATAGTTCCCTGACCTTCACCACTATAGTTCCCTGACCTTCACCACTATAGTTCCCTGACCTTCACCACTATAGTTCCCGGACCTTCACCACTATAGTTCCCTGACCTTCACCACTATAGTTCCCTGACCTTCACCACTATAGTTCCCTGACCTTCACCACTATAGTTCCCTGACCTTCACCACTATAGTTCCCTGACCTTCACCACTATAGTTCCCTGACCTTCACCACTATAGTTCCCTGACCTTCACCACTATAGTTCCCTGACCTTCACCACTCACACGAAACAAACTGAAAAATATTTTAGGGAACAAAATCAGTAACGGGCGCTACAATCACCTTCTGTGGTTGATTGTTCAATAAATCACTGAACTATATGTGTAACAGATCTCTCATCCTGTCCATGGAGGACAGAAGATGTATATATGCTGGTTAGGTTAGTGAGGGAGGAGACAGATAGTGAGGGAGAAGACAGGTAGTGAGGGAGGAGACAGGTAGTGAGGGAGGAGACAGGTAGTGAGGGAGGAGACAGGTAGTGAGGGAGGAGACAGGTAGTGAGGGAGGAGACAGGTAGTGAGAGAAGGAGACAGGTAGTGAGAGAAGAGACAGGTAGTGAGGGAGGAGACAGATAGTGAGGGAGGAGACAGATAGTGAGGGAGGAGACAGGTAGTGAGGGACGAGACAGGTAGTGAGGGAAGAGACAGGTAGTGAGGGAAGAGACAGGTAGTGAGAGAAGGAGACAGTGAGAGAATAAGACAGTGAGGGAGGAGACAGGTAGTGAGGGAGGAGACAGTGAGAGAAGGAGACAATGAGAGAATGAGACAGTGAGGAAGAGACAGGTAGTGAGAGAATAAGACAGTAAGGGAGGAGACAGGTAATGGGTAGCAGGACTGAGTGTATAAATGAACCATACTCCCTGGACCCGAAACGACCCATTAAAAAAGATGGGGAAGCATGAAGAACTTGGTATTGGTAATTGGGAGGAGAGTGGCTGGCGGGACACACCACTACATTCGCTTCTCGGGGACACAGGATCGATCCCTCCTCTGCAGGGCCGGACCCACACACACACAACCTTCCACCCGGACGCGCGCCAACAGATGGAGTATGCTCCACTACCTCCATTCCTTCTCAATTTCCTTCCGTTGCCACTGTATTAATTACAATATTTCAATTTCCTCCTTTATACGCTGAAATCTTAACATCTTTATATATGTATTTGATGCGAGTATATATATGTGTTTTCTAGATGTTTCTCATTATAAATTTATCCTATTATCCATGTGTCCTTGAATTTATTTTTAACCTAGAATGTATTTATACATTTGTTATATTCCGGTATCCTTGCATAACCTTTCTGACCTGTTAATTATATATAATTAGAGATGGGTAGCCTGCTGATAAATCCCAGGGGTAGCTAGGATAATCCCTGGCTTAGGCTTTAATCCGCTTAATACCTGGCTGTGAGTATATGTAACTTCACTCACGCGTGACGACGCGTTACGGGGTTATTCATGCCCGTGCCTTAACGATTCTAACACGAATCTTTTCAATATTTCTTATGTTTTTCTTCACTGTCGAGGGAAGTTGAAAAATTAACTCTCCAAAGTTCATTTTCACACTATATTATGGTCTGACGCCTAGGGATGCGTTTCGCAAGGTCACTCCTTACATTCTCAAAGCCTAATTTACTATGCTTTTGCACAGGCTTATACTCTCTTTGGCTGAGGCGGCACAGAAGAAGTGGATGAATGCCATAACATAGGGCATATTGATAGGGTATTACACGCACCGAGCAGCTTGTAACATAAGCAGCTTGTGTTCTTAAGGCTGCTTCCCGCCAAACACACACCGATACTACAACGTTGGTACAACGTTCGAACAAGTTTTAACACCTCCTAACCAGTTATAACAACCAATATAGCAAGTTATAACAACGTTCTAATACGTCATAAACACGTTAAGCCAAGATGTAACAACTTTATTACAAGTTGTAACAAGCGGAAAATAGAGACAGTTTCGGTTTGTGTTTCCAGGGTTATGTCTTTCAGGATCATTGGATCCTGTTTCTGTCTTCACATCCTACCCACTTCAAGACCCCGAGCCAACGTAGAGACAGAATCTAATGACCCTGCCTTAGAAAGACAAGCAGCGTCAAGAGCATAAGCTGCTTATAGAGATGGGCCAAAAGGGGCCCAAAAGGGGCCTCGTAGCCTGGTGGATAGCGCGCAGGACTCGTAATTCTGTGGCGCGGGCTCGATTCCCGCACGAGGCAGAAACAAATGGGCAAAGTTTCTTTCACCCTGAATGCCCCTGTTACCTAGCAGTAAATAGGTACCTGGGAGTTAGTCAGCTGTCACGGGCTGCTTCCTGGGGGTGGAGGCCTGGTCGAGGACCGGGCCGCGGGGACACTAAAGCCCCGAAATCATCTCAAGATAACCTCAAGATATGCATGTAATACTCTATCACTCTCCCCTATGTTATGCCAGGAGCTAAGGCACCATTATCAGAGGGAATAATATGACAAATTATTATGACAGATTTACAATGGTTTAACCCGCATACTTGACTATTATTGATTCATATACCTTGGGTTAGATATTGAAGGAAATTTCTTTTCATTTTTTTTGCAAAATGCAAAAATATTGGGCGTTAAAATAGACGATAAGCGTTAGTTGAGATGGAAGCTGAATAAGACTCTGAATAAGACTGAATAAGACTGAATAAGACTGATTAAGACTCTGAATAAGACTCAGAATAAGACTCTGAATAAGACTCTGAATAAGACTGAATAAGACTCTGAATAAGACTGAATAAGACTCTGAATAAGACTCTGAATAAGATTGAATAAGACTCTGAATAAGACTGAATAAGACTCTTAATAAGATTGAATAAGACTGAATAAGACTCTGAATGAGACTCTGAATAAGACTGAATAAGACTCTGAATAAGACTCTGAATAAGACTGAATAAGACTCTGAATAAGACTGAATAAACTCTGAATAAGACTGAATAAACTCTGAATAAGACTGAATAAGACTCTGAATAAGACTGAATAAACTCTGAATAAGACTGAATAAACTCTGAATAAGACTCTGAATAAGACTGGGATATAACTAAGGCAAGAAAAGCCTCGAGGATAGTATAAAAAGTCTAATAATATATATATATATATATATATATATATATATATATATATATATATATATATATATATATATATATATATATATATATATATATAAAGTTTGTGAGGGTACCACCTCTGGTGCCAATGTGGGGACCCATAGCCTCGGAGAAGAAAATAAAAAGTATTCAGAGGAGACCTTGTGGTTTCTCACTGAACACTAATATTATCTTCTCCTACCACCCCCATTCTTTTGTATGTACACATATATATTTACTTTATTTGAACTTTGTTACAAAAAAGGAGTTACATATGGGTTACAAAGATGGTTATCATAGGTTGTCGAGTTCCTCCAGCTCCTCAGATGGCGGGCAGGAACCCTGGATGCAGTGCGCATTTCCCCTCTGTATCGCCACACTGAGGCGCTGGAAAAGAAAGCTTGCAGCTCTTGGGTCCCTTGTTGTTTCAATGAGCCTAGAACCCAGTTCCTTCAAAAAACTGATAGCACTTTTACCCCAGGCGCCGAGTGTCTCAGAAGCAATGGGGACAAAATTGTAGTGGTGATCCAGTTCACTATACTTACGGGATTTGGCTGCTTCCCTGTGGGTGGCAGCGCCACCTGGTTGTGCAACACTGAGGTTAATGTAGGTGTTAGCCAGGGTTGATACGCACGTGTAGTCCCGTGTATATATATATATATACGTGTATATATATATATATATATATATATATATATATATATATATATATATATATATATATATATATATATATATATACATATATATATATATATATATATATATATATATATATATATATATATATATATATATATATATATATATATATATATATCTTTTGAGACCGTATACTTAATCAACATTCGGTAGAAGTAACTGTGATGAGACTTAAAATAATATATTTAACATGACAATAATATTGGAGAGCAGAAGAGGCAAAAGGCAGCATTGGCGATGGAAGCTCCGCCAGAGTTAATAAAACACGGAGCTAAGCCAAGTATAAACCAGCGGATTATATAAAGAATCTAATAACTGAGAGTTCACCTTTTTGGACCCGCATGAAAATTTTTCAAATGCTCCGCTCTTCCCTAGTAACTGAACTGGCTATCTTCCATTGTTAGTTGATGACTTAGTTCACTATATTACAGGGCATCCCTTGCTCTCTCTCTCTCTCTCTCTCTCTCTCTCTCTCTCTCTCTCTCTCTCTCTCTCTCTCTCTCTCTCTCTCTCTCTCTCTCTCTCTCTCTCTCTCTCACCCTCTTCTCACCTTCACCATGTCCGTGTTTCCGTAAATCTTTCCTCCTATTTCTAAATTGCAGGAAATCAGACTACTTATAGACTGTCACTGACCCTGTCGTAGATTATGGAGTTCAAACACTAAATTGACTTTTAATACTCCAATCACAAACATATCCGCGAAATACGCGCGCAATTTTCAATTGTTTACATGTAAATTGGAGCTTGCATTAAACAGGGGAGCTATTGTCTTTGTTTTATTTTGTTTAGTAAGTGGCATGGCGTTTGTGAGTGGAATTTTATATTGGTCAAGTGCGTTATATGTGGCGTTATTAATTACGTGTTTTGTTGTATATGTGATCATTATGTGGGTGAGCAAACTAGTGTACAATGTGTTCTGGTTGTTAAATAAAGGTTTCACTGCCTGGATTTACACATGTGTGTGTGTGTGTGTGGAGGGGGGGGGGGAGGGTCATCCACTTAGGGTTCGAACGCGGACCTTGTAAGATACAAGGCCGGCGTTATATTGAGCAGTCCAAAGAGGATAGACCGGTGGGGTATTACGATCATTAGCGATATTTACCTATCTCGGCTTACCTCTTCTTGCTCCCTACCTTAATATGTGGACGCTAATTGCTTCCTTCAGGTATACAGTGACCTTTGACCTCAGGTCTACAGTGATCTTTGACCTCAGGTCTACAGTGATCTTTGACCTCAGGTCTACAGTGACCTTTGACCTCAGGTCTACAGTGACCTTTGACCTCAGGTCTACAGTGACCTTTGACCTCAGGTCTACAGTGACCTTTGACCTCAGGTCTACAGTGACCTTTGACCTCAGGTCTACAGTGATCTTTGCCCTTTCCCACCTGAACTGTGTATTTGCTTAAATTTTGATCAGTTATTGTTATGACACTAAGATGTGATATGATTTATCTCGAACCACAACAAAATTATAAAATAAACTGATTTATTGTTACTACAAGTCACATGTTGGAGTTGTTAGGGGGTTGAGATGTTGGCTGTATGTATGCCTCTTGGTGCTAGATGCCTTCTCTTGCTAGATTAGGCCGAGATGTTGTCAGTATATGGCCCTTGTAAGGTAGGTCTTTGTTCCCAAATAGACATTCCACAGTAAAGGACCAAGCACACTACTCTGTGGTACGCTGGCAGTAATTGACTCTCTCTCTCTGTCTCTCTCTGTCTGTCTCTCTGTCTCTGTCTGTCTCTCTCTCTCTCTCTCTCTCTCTCTCTCTCTCTCTCTCTCTCTCTCTCTCTCTCTCTCTCTCTCTCTCTCTCTCTCTCTCTCTCTCTCTCTCTCTCTCACACACACACACACATCTTACTCTTACTCTCCCTCGTCAGGAGATGCTATGTGTTAAGGGATCAATTTAATCGCTGCACGACTCAGACATTTTGTTCCGTGTTGTAGTTTAATGACTGTGTGTGTGTGTGTGTGTGTGTGTGTGTGTGTGTGTGTGTGTGTGTGTGTGTGTGTGTGTGTGTGTGTGCGTGCGTGCGTGCAAGAGACCCGTCCCAACGGGTCCACTAAGAGACAGGACCAAAGAGCCAGACCTCACCCTCCCCGCCCCTCTCTCTCTCCGGTTGCATCAACTAGCGTGAACCTGCCATGTATTCTTTGAGTTGCATCGACGCAAACAAGTAGCAATCATGCTGCAGGAGTCCGTGGTGCGTGCTGTTGCAAGCAGGGATGGTGTAACTTGCAACCTCTCCTTGCAAGGAGCATACTCTCTCTCCTCAGGGTTATACCCCCACAGTTTGAGGGGGGCTGGGGGGAAGAGTGTGGTGATTATTGAGAGTATTGACTCTAGTCCAAATCATAATTGGTCCTGCACGAATTTGAACCTTTGAAAGTTGATAATTACGACAAGATGCAATGATTAGCATTTTCTCACCTGTTTAAACTAGCAGAGCCGGCTGTGTTATCAGTATATTATGGCCATATTAATGTCCATAGTATACCGGCTAAAATATGCTAAAATACTTGTTTTCAGAAGGACTTTACACCGTAGCTACGGTGAAGGGAACTACGCCAATTCGTCTCCTGTTGAATTCCTCCGGTTCCTGTCAGGAGGAGGAATTCATCAGGTGACCTATTGAATGCCTCAACAGGTGGCCCGTTGAGGAATTCAACAGAATTCTGTGGTGACCTAGAGGCCTCTTGGTTACCACAGATCCAGTTGGTGAGTTACCATTATTGGCATTAAATAGAGGAATTCAAAATCTGTAAGTATCTCAATGACGTCACTGCTTGAGGGGTATACTCTTTCGTCATCACGGGACCGTGACGTCACCTGGAGCGTGACGTCACCTGGAGCGTGACCACCACAGAGGTTGTGTGTTAATGATCAAGTCAGTAACAGTCACCCAGGAAGATTCGAACCAAGGTCTAGAGCGTTGTCTGGGAGTACCCAGCACATAGGTTCGAATCCTCATAATGGCTCCTACTGATTTTGTCATTGATACACATCGTGATAATGTAATTTCTTCGTGTGTTACTGATTTGTTTTTCCCTCGAGAGAGAGAGAGAGAGAGAGAGAGAGAGAGAGAGAGAGAGAGAGAGAGAGAGAGAGAGAGAGAGAGAGAGAGAGAGAGAGAGAGAGAGAGAGATGCTGTGATCTCCCGTCCATCTTGCCATCTCAGCATCGTGGCCCCGTGTATCACAACTACTGATGATACCTAGATCAGGTAGGCCTGTAAATTAGTTGATTTATCAAACTGTGGTTGCTGTGTGTAGGCTGTGGACGATTGGTGGGGGTGGGCGGTGTGTTTCACCCCGTCAACATGACGAGAACCACCACCACAACCACTACCACTACCACCACCACCACCACTACCACCACTACCAGGGTGTCCCATGCAAATCTTGCGTTAAGTGGAAGTCAGTCTGTGGGATGTCGCGGGTGGACGCCGGCGGAACCATTAAAGTAAGTGAAGGGTGACCCTACTGGCTCTATCACCCCCTACTGGCTCTATCACCCCCCTCCTGGCTCTATCACCCCCTCCGCTGCTCCCCATGGGCAGGATGGAGGGTAGGCAGAGAGACACAGCCGGCGGGGAAGTGTTGATCACACACCAAGGGAGACAGGGGGGACACATAAGGGACCAGGCCTAAGGGACACATGGGAGGGACCAGGGGACCCATAGGTAAGACTCTTGCACACACAACAACAGATACGTACACATCGTGAAGCTATAGCCTGGCCTGTCTTTATTGTACTGTATATTCCCAAGATTCGCAGCTCTCGTTCCTTGAAGACCCTCCAACACGGTCTGTCAGCACCGTCTAATTCCAGCTGCCAGCCTGACGATTTTTCTCATAAACACTCACACACACACACACACACACACACACACACACACACACACACACACACACACACACACACACACACACACACACACACACACACACACACACACACAGGACCCTGTATACCACTTATGTAAGACCAATCCTGGAGTATGCAGCTCCAGCCTGGAGTCCACACCTAGTTAAACACTAGACAAAGTTAGAGAAGATTCAGCGGTATGCCACCAGACTAGTCCCGGAACTGAGAGGTATGAGCTACTAGGAAAGGCTAAGGGAGCTGAACCTCACATCCCTGGGGAATAGAAAAGTAAGGGGAGACATGATAACCACCTACACAATTCTCAGGGGAATTGTCAGGGTGGACAAAACTAACTTTTTAACACGCTTATAAATGTGGATATCGTGGCGGCGTTTGTGTGATATCAGTGCCAGTGCTATGTCACATGGGGGAAAAGGAACGAAACGACCCCACTTGGGTGGTTGATAGCGAGACCGCTATTCATCGATATCGTCGATATCAGGAGAGGCCGGACGCAAAGCCATATATCCATCACCTGTGGGGGGAGGGGGAGGGGTGGCGACCAGCTAATCCTTTGGGCGATAGCTCGCTATGGTGATAACTTTCCTGGGTGATATCTTGATGGGATTGATTGGACGATAACTTAACTGGGTGGCAGCCTGCGTGACGGATAGGATAACCGGCGCTATATATATTGCCTGGGTGAGAGCTTGTGTGTGTCGGGGGGGGGGGGGGGGGGGAGAGAACCTTTCCTGAGCGATGGTGGGTCCAGATGTCATTTTATCTGGGTGATATCTTATGTGGGAGACATCTTATCTGGGAGACATCTTATCTGGGTGACATCTTATCTGGGTGACATCTTATGTGGGTGACATCTTATCTGGGTGATATCTTATCTGGGTGATATCTTATCTTGGTGATATCTTATCTGGGTGACATCTTATCTGGGTGACATCTTATCTGGGTGATATCTTATGTGGGAGACATCTTATCTGGGAGACATCTTATCTGGGTGACATCTTATCTGGGTGACATCTTATCTGGGTGACATCTTATCTGGGTGATATCTTATCTGGGTGATATCTTATCTGGGAGATATCTTATCTCGGTGACATCGTATCCGGGTGACATCTTATCTGTGCGATATCTTATCTCGGTGACATCGTATCCGGGTGACATCTTATCTGTGCGACATCTTATCTGGGTGACATCTGGGTGACATCTTACCCTCGACAACGGCACTTATAAGTGACGACCTTTACTTACATGGGCTCCATGTTCGGGATCCGTAATTAGATATCTTTGCTCAGTGAACACATAAGTAATCCAATCTGATTTACGCAAATTGGTTCCTGCACAGTTTTAGTAGTTAGTCGCTCTTTTGCGAGGCCATTACAGCTAATTTGTTAATATAGGCTTTTAATAACGAGGCAATAATTACTTTTGCACACGGCAGGTCATTTAATTAGTTAAGTGCACCGGCACCGACTTTATGACGAATAACTTAAATATATATATATATATATATATATATATATATATATATATATATATATATATATATATATATATATATATATATATATATATATATAACTGTGTTGATAACTGTGATGAATTGACTTGCTCATGGGATGACCAACCACTTGGGCTGGACGGTAGAGCGACGGGTCTCGCTTCACGCGAGTCGGCGTTCAATCCCCGACCGTCCACAAGTGGTTTTGGGCACCATTCCTTTCCTTCCCTCCCCCCTCCCCCCCCCCTCCCATCCGTCACATCCCAAATCCTTTTTCCTGACCCCCCTTCCCAGTACTATAATGGCTTGGCATTTTCTCTTGATAGTTCCCTTCCCTTATCCATGTAATTACTCTTCGCTGTGACGCAACACATCGTTATCAGTGTTGCAATGTTGCAAACATTAACTGTTACTGCTCTCGTGATATCTATACGATAGCAGTTGATATTGCACCTGTCACCGTTGATGGGGGGTAACACCTGTCACCGTTGATGGGAGGTAACACCTGTCACCGTTGATGGGGAGTAACACCTGTCACCGTTGATGGGGGGTAACACCTGTTACCGTTGATGGGGGTAACACCTGTCACCGTTGATGGGGGGTAACACCTGTCACCGTTGATGGGGGGTAACACCTGTCACCGTTGATGGGGAGTAACACCTGTCACCGTTGATGGGGGGTAACACCTGTTACCGTTGATGGGGGTAACACCTGTCACCGTTGATGGGGGGTAACACTTGTCACCGTTGATGGGGGGTAACACCTGTCACCATTGATGGGGAGTAACACCTGTCACCGTTGATGGTGGGTAACACCTGTCACCGTTGATGGGGAGTAACACCTGTCACCGTTGATGGGGGGTAACACCTGTCACCGTTGATGGTGGGTAACACTTGTCACCGTTGATGGGGGGTAACACCTGTCACCGTTGATGGGGGGGTAACACCTGTCACCGTTGATGGGGAGTAACACCTGTCACCGTTGATGGTGGGTAACACTTGTCACCGTTGATGGGGGTAACACCTGTCACCGTTGATGGGGGGTAACACCTGTCACCGTTGATGGGGGGGTAACACCTGTCACCGTTGAGGGGGGGTAACACCTGTCACCGTTGATGGGGGGTAACACCTGTCATCGTTGATGGGGGGTAACACCTGTCACCGTTGATGGGGGTAACACCTGTCACCGTTGATGGGGGGTAACACCTGTTACTGTTGATGGGGGTAACACCTGTCACCGTTGATGGTGGGTAACACCTGTCACCGTTGATGGTGGGTAACACCTGTCACCGTTGATGGTGGGGTAAAACCTGTCACCGTTGATGGGGGTAACACCTGTCACCATTGATGGGTTACAGAACGAATTATAGAAAATTATATCCAAAAGAATAGAACATCAAATTCAACTGTTCTATTCTGTTCTACTGAACATGGATAACTTAACATAAGAACAAAGGTAACTGCAGAAGGCCTATTGGTCCATACGAGGCAGCTCCTATTTATAACCACCCAATCCCACTCATATACATGTCTAACCCGCGCTTGAAACAATCGAGGGACCCCACCTCCACCATGTTACGCGGCAATTGGTTCCACAAATCAACAACCCTTTTACTGAACCAGTATTTACCCAAGTAAATACTGGTAAATACAAATAAATAGTGAGGTAATTACCTACTAAGCAACTGTGGCGGCGCCACTACTGTTCATAGGGAACGCCGCCAGTCGTCTCCTGGACCCTGGCCAGGAAGGACGTGCTCCGGCACTCCTCGCTAAGCTTCACTTGAGGTCTGACTTCCCACACTAATTCGCAAATTACATCAGCAAATTGACCATTCTAGAACTAAGATACCTCCTTCAGTTCATGACGATATATATACAGGACTCGCAGATTTGAATCCGTGAATAGGAACGCTGCTCCAAATAGGCAGATATGAAACTACATCTGGTGTCACACGTGGCTTTCCCCCTACGACGCTTGAGAACCTCCTGGCTACTAGCAGGTAAGTCAGGTATAATGTTTTAGGCATCATTAATACCTGTGGTGGCAGGTGTGTGGTTGGGTCTTTTGTAGGCTCGGCCTGGAAGCCTATACTATCTAAGGGTAAAGTATCTAAGTATAGCTTCCTTGTGTAGTTGAAACTCAACAACCGTTCATAAGATTGATTGATGAAGATTAAGCCACCCAAAAGGTGGCACGGGCATGAATAGCTCGTAAGTGGTGGCCCTTTTGAGCCATTACCAGTATCAAGAGCTGATACTGGAGATCTGTGGAGGTGCGACTGCACCCTGCGTGACGGGGGATGTCTCCCGTGAGCGTTCATAGATGTGATAGCAGCTATAGGCTATCCTTGCAATTGTTATCATGTGACAGTGAGTGAGTGTGGACACAGGTTAGTGCACAGTTTAACAATATAGATGACAGTTTTTTTTGTTTCATCTTCTTTCTAGGTGAGTGGCGGCGCCCTGGAGCTGAACATCAACGTCAGCTTTAGATAAGTAAGACTAAGTAAGCTTTCCACGTGTAGTACCTTTCACTGTTCCTTGTTTATAGATAATCACTGTTAGCTATCACTTTTATAGTTATAACGAAGATTGGTGGTATACGCACCTAATTGTGCTTGCGAGGGTTGAGCTCTGGCTCTTTGGTCCCGCCTCTCAACCGTCAATCAACAGGTGGTGTGGAGCTACTTGGGTGGACCAGACAATAATGGTGTCTGTAAATGGGGGGATGGTGGGGGGGGGTTTATTGTGCAGCAGTGGTTCCAATAACACTATCAGCCCCCCTCCCCCCCCCCCCAACCACACACACACACTCCCATCGGCAGTTTTCTAAAGCAACTGGAGCGTCCGTGTCTGTACTGAAATTGTTTCCCATTTCAGTCTGAAATTTATTTCGCGTTGAAATAAATGTATATCGGGGCTCTTCACTACTGGAGCGAGGTGGTTGTATTCCGGCCGGTCGTTAACCGCCTCAGGGGTTTGCGGGTTAATAATTCTCTGGCTCGATTAGTTGACTATTGGGGTAGTTCCGTGCGGGGTAACCGCACTCTTGTGCCGTCTCCACTCCCTTTCTTTCTCCACTTCTGGCTATGGGAGGGAGCCGGTCGGCCGAGCGGAGAGCACGCTGGACTTGTGATTCTGTGGTCCTGGGTTCGATACCCCGGCCCCGGCGAGAAACAATGGGCAAAGTTTCTTTCACCCTATGATCCCTGTTACCTAGCAGTAAAATAGGTACCTGGATGTTAGTCAGCTGTCACGGGCTGCTTCCTGGGGGTGGAGGCCTGGTCGAGGACCGGGCCGCGGGTGTGGTTGGCTAGTGTGTGTGTTTGGTCAGGGTGTGGTTGGCTAGTGTGTGTGTGGTCAGGGTGTGGTTGGCTAGTGTGTTTGTGGTCAGGGTGTGGTTGGCTAGTGTGTGTGTGGTCAGGGTGTAGTTGGCTAGTGTGTGTGTGGTCAGGGTGTGGTTGGCTAGTGTGTGTGTGGTCAGGGTGTGGTTGGCTAGTGTGTGTGTGGTCAGGGTGTGGTTGGCTAGTGTGTGTGTGGTCAGGGTGTGGTTGGCTAGTGTGTGTGTGGTCAGGGTGTGGTTGGCTAGTGTGTGTGTGTGGTCAGGGTGTGGTTGGCTAGTGTGTGTGTGGTCAGGGTGTGGTTGGCTAGTGTGTGTGTGGTCAGGGTGTGGTTGGCTAGTGTGTTTGTGGTCAGGGTGTGGTTGGCTAGTGTGTGTGTGGTCAGGGTGTGGTTGGCTAGTGTGTGCGTGGTCAGGGTGTGGTTGGCTAGTGTGTGTGTGGTCAGGGTGTGGTTGGCTAGTGTGTGTGTGGTCAGGGCGTGGTTGGCTAGTGTGTGTGTGGTCAGGGTGTGGTTGGCTAGTGTGTGTGTGGTCAGGGTGTGGTTGGCTAGTGTGTGTGGTCAGGGTGTGGTTGGCTAGTGTGTTTGGTCAGGGTGTGGTTGGCTAGTGTGTGTGTGGTCAGGGTGTGGTTGGCTAGTGTGTGTGTGTGGTCAGGATGTGGTTGGCTAGTGTGTGTGGCTGGTCAGGGTGTGATTGGCTAGTGTGTGTTTAGTCAGGGTGTGGCTGGCTAGGGTGTGGTCAGGGTGTGGTTGGCTAGTGTGTGTGGTCAGGGTGTGGTTGGCTAGTGTGTGTGGTCAGGATGTGGTTGGCTAGTGTGTGTGGCTGGTCAGGGTGTGATTGGCTAGTGTGTGTTTAGTCAGGGTGTGGCTGGCTAGGGTGTGGTCAGGGTGTGGTTGGCTAGTGTGTGTGGTCAGGGTGTGGTTGGCTAGTGTGTGTGGTCAGGATGTGGTTGGCTAGTGTGTTTGGTCAGGGTGTGGTTGGCTAGTGTGTGTGGTCAGGATGTGGTTGGCTAGTGTGTTTGGTCAGGGTGTGGTTGGCTAGTGTGTGTGGCTGGTCAGGGTGTGGCTGGCTAGTGTGTGTGTGGTCAGGGTGTGGTTGGCTAGTGTGTGTGGCTGGTCAGGGTGTGGCTGGCTAGTGTGTGTGGCTGGTCAGGGTGTGGCTGGCTAGTGTGTGGCTGGCTAGGTTGTGAAGCCTCACCAGGGTTGCCCACAATGCCAGTGCCAACCAGTTCTTCAGAGGTTTTACCAAAGAACAAAATAATTGCTTCAAAGTTTTGAAGACGGAAAGACGGGAGAAAGGAATAGTAAAGAAGAGGTGAGGCAAGGAAGGAAAGGGAAGGGAAGGTAAGGAAAGGGAAGGGAAGGGAAGGAAGAGGAGACATGGAAGAGACGGCAGACTATGAAGCCTGTTTTCTCTATTTGCCACTCCGTTAAAATTCCAACAGTTTAGTCTAACTATAAACGAACAAAACCCAAGCAACCAACCATATCTATCAAGTCCAGCCATATCTATCAAGTCCAGCCATATCTATCGAGTCCAGCCATATCTATCGAGTCCAGGGAGTGGACTATCCAAGGAGTGGACTCACTCTCTCTCTCTCTCTCTCTCTCTCTCTCTCTCTCTCTCTCTCTCTCTCTCTCTCTCTCTCTCTCTCTCTCTCTCTCTCTCCTCCACCATCACCGATATTGATATAGCCAGAAGGCATCATTAGTCGAGCTATCAGCTCCACCAGGGGATAAAATACACGCAGAGATTTTATATGTATTTTATATACACTGTGTGTGTGTGTGTGTGTGTGTGTGTGTGTGTGTGTGTGTGTGTGTGTGTGTGTGTGTGTGTGTGTGTGTGTGTGTGTGTGTGGGTGTCATTAAGTCGCAACGTACAGTGTGACTCGTGGATAATGTGTTATGTTTAAGCATTCGTCTACGTTCGTTGCCAAACATTCGTCAAACAAACACCCCATCAAACAAACACCCCGTCAAACAAACACCCTATCAAACAAACACCCCGTCAAACAAACACCCCGTCAAACAAACACCCCCATCAAACAAACACCCCATCAAACAAACACCCCGTCAAACAAACACCCCGTCAGACAAACACCCCGTCAAACAAACACCCCGTCAAACAAACACCCCCGTCAAACAAACACCCCCGTCAAACAAACACCCCATCAAACAAACACCCCGTCAAACAAACACCCCATCAAACAAACACCTCGTCAAACAAACACCCCGTCAAACAAACACCCCGTCAAACAAACACCCCCGTCAAACAAACACCCCGTCAAACACACACCCCGTCAAACACACACCCCGTCAAACAAACACCCCGTCAAACAAACACCCCGTCAAACAAACACCCCGTCAAACAAACACCCCGTCAAACAAACACCCCGTCAAACACACACCCCGTCAAACAAACACCCCGTCAAACAAACACCCCGTCAAACAAACACCCCGTCAAACAAACACCCCGTCAAACAAACACCCCGTCAAACAAACACCCCGTCAAACAAACACCCCGTCAAACACACACCCCGTCAAACAAACACCCCGTCAAACACACACCCCGTCAAACAAACACCCCGTCAAACACACACCCCGTCAAACAAACACCCCGTCAAACACACACCCCGTCAAACAAACACCCCGTCAAACAAACACCCCGTCAAACAAACACCCCGTCAAACAAACACCCCGTCAAACAAACACCCCGTCAAACAAACACCCCGTCAAACAAACACCCCGTCAAACAAACACCCCGTCAAACAAACACCCCGTCAAACAAACACCCCGTCAAACAAACACCCCGTCAAACAAACACCCCGTCAAACAAACACCCCCGTCAAACACCCCGTCAAACAAACACCCCCGTCAAACACCCCGTCAAACAAAACCCCGTCAAACACCCCGTCAAACAAAAACCCCGTCAAACAAACACCCCCGTCAAACACCCCGTCAAACAAACACCCCCGTCAAACACCCCGTCAAACAAAAACCCCGTCAAACACCCCGTCAAACAAAAACCCCGTCAAACAAACACCCCCGTCAAACACCCCGTCAAACAAACACCCCCGTCAAACAAAAACCCCGTCAAACACCCCGTCAAACAAACACCCCCGTCAAACAAACACCCCCGTCAAACAAACACCCCGTCAAACAAACACCCCCATCAAACAAACACCCCGTCAAACAAACTCCCCGTCAAACAAACACCCCCATCAAACAAACACCCCGTCAAACAAACACCCCGTCAAACAAACACCCCCATCAAACAAACACCCCGTCAAACAAACTCCCCGTCAAACAAACACCCCCATCAAACAAACACCCCGTCAAACAAACTCCCCGTCAAACAAACTCCCCGTCAAACAAACACGCCATCAAACAAACACCCCGTCAAACAAACACCCCCATCAAACAAACACCCCCGTCAAACAAACTCCCCGTCAAACAAACACCCCCATCAAACAAACACCCCCGTCAAACAAACTCCCCGTCAAACAAACTCCCCGTCAAACAAACACGCCATCAAACAAACAACCCCGTCAAACAAACACCCCGTCAAACACCCCGTCAAACAAACTCCCCGTCAAACAAACTCCCCGTCAAACAAACTCCCCGTCAAACACCCCGTCAAACACCCCGTCAAACACCCCGTCAAACACGCCATCAAACAAACTCCCCGTCAAACAAACTCCCCGTCAAACAAACTCCCCGTCAAACAAACTCCCCGTCAAACAAACTCCCCGTCAAACACCCCGTCAAACACCCCGTCAAACAAACACCCCGTCAAACAAACACCCCCGTCAAACAAACACCCCGTCAAACAAACACCCCGTCAAACAAACACCCCGTCAAACAAACACCCCGCCAAACAAACACCCCGTCAAACAAACACCCCGTCAAACAAACACCCCGTCAAACAAACACCCCGTCAAACAAACTCCCCGTCAAACAAACTCCCCGTCAAACAAACTCCCCGTCAAACACCCCGTCAAACACCCCGTCAAACACCCCGTCAAACACGCCATCAAACAAACTCCCCGTCAAACAAACTCCCCGTCAAACAAACTCCCCGTCAAACAAACTCCCCGTCAAACAAACTCCCCGTCAAACACCCCGTCAAACACCCCGTCAAACAAACACCCCGTCAAACAAACACCCCCGTCAAACAAACACCCCGTCAAACAAACACCCCGTCAAACAAACACCCCGTCAAACAAACACCCCGTCAAACAAACACCCCGTCAAACAAACACCCCGTCAAACAAACACCCCGTCAAACAAACACCCCGTCAAACAAACACCCCCATCAAACAAACACCCCCGTCAAACAAACACCCCCGTCAAACAAACACCCCCGTCAAACAAACACCCCGTCAAACAAACACCCCCATCAAACAAACACCCCGTCAAACAAACTCCCCCGTCAAACAAACACCCCGTCAAACAAACACCCCCATCAAACAAACACCCCCGTCAAACAAACACCCCCGTCAAACAAACACCCCGTCAAACAAACACCCCCATCAAACAAACACCCCGTCAAACAAACACCCCGTCAAACAAACTCCCCGTCAAACAAACTCCCCGTCAAACAAACTCCCCGTCAAACAAACACCCCGTCAAACAAACTCCCCGTCAAACAAACTCCCCGTCAAACAAACACCCCGTCAAACAAACTCCCCGTCAAACAAACTCCCCGTCAAACACCCCGTCAAACAAACACCCCGTCAAACAAACACCCCGTCAAACAAACTCCCCGTCAAACACCCCGTCAAACACCCCGTCAAACAAACACCCCGTCAAACAAACACCCCGTCAAACACCCCGTCAAACAAACACCCCGTCAAACAAACACCCCGTCAAACAAACACCCCGTCAAACACCCCGTCAAACAAACTCCCCCGTCAAACACCCCGTCAAACAAACACCCCGTCAAACAAACACCCCGTCAAACACCCCGTCAAACAAACACCCCGTCAAACAAACACCCCGTCAAACACCCCGTCAAACAAACACCCCGTCAAACAAACTCCCCGTCAAACAAACTCCCCGTCAAACAAACACCCCGTCAAACACCCCGTCAAACAAACACCCCGTCAAACAAACACCCCGTCAAACAAACACCCCGTCAAACAAACTCCCCGTCAAACAAACTCCCCGTCAAACACCCCGTCAAACACCCCGTCAAACAAACAAACCGTCAAACAAACACAGTGTCAAACAAGCACACCGTCAAACAAACACCTCGTCAAACAAACACCCCGTCAAACAAACACCCCGTCAAACAAACACCCCGTCAAACAAACACCCCGTCAAACGAACACCCCGTCAAACGAACACCCCGTCAAACAATCACCCCGTCAAACAAACGTGGTCAAACACACACCCCGTCAAACAAACACCCCGTCAAACACACACCCCGTCAAACAAACACCCCCGTCAAACAAACACCCCGTCAAACAAACACCCCGTCAAACACACACCCCGTCAAACAAACACCCCCGTCAAACAAACACCCCGTCAAACAAACACCCCGTCAAACAAACACCCCGTCAAACAAACACTCCGTCAAACACACACCCCGTCAAACAAACACCACGTCAAACAAACGTGGTCAAACACACACCCCGTCAAACAAACACCCCGTCAAACACACACCCCGTCAAACAAACGTGGTCAAACACACACCCCGTCAAACAAACGTGGTCAAACACACACCCCGTCAAACAAACACCCCGTCAAACAAACGTGGTCAAACACACACCCCGTCAAACAAACGTGGTCAAACACACACCCCGTCAAACAAACGTGGTCAAACACACACCCCGTCAAACAAACACCCCGTCAAACAAACGTGGTCAAACACACACCCCGTCAAACAAACGTGGTCAAACACACACCCCGTCAAACAAACGTGGTCAAACACACACCCCGTCAAACAAACACCCCGTCAAACAAACACCCCGTCAAACAAACGTGGTCAAACACACACCCCGTCAAACAAACACCCCGTCAAACAAACGTGGTCAAACAAGCAAACCCAAAAAGTTCGCCAACAAGCAATCGTCGCCAAGTTTGTTTGTTTGTCTTTGGCATTTCCACAAGGAGCTCTACTTTCCTGTTCTGAACTTAGTTGTTTAGCAAAGACATTTGTTTTTGCTTCCTTCTCATTTCAGTTTCACTTTTTTCCTTGTCTTTGTTAGACGTTTGTAATGTTTTTGTGGTGTATGTATTGTATTGTGCATTATACAGTGAATCGTCACTGTAATGCTGTGCACTCTACACTGTATTGTCATTGTGATACTGTGCACTCTACACTGTATTGTCATTGTGATACTGTGCACTCTACACTGTATTGTCATTGTGATACTGTGCACTCTACACTGTATTGTCATTGTGATACTGTGCACTCTACACTGTATTGTCATTGTGATACTGTGCACTCTACATTGTATTGTCATTGTGATACTGTGCACTCTACACTGTATTGTCATTGTGATACTGTGCACTCTACACTGTATTGTCACTGTAATACTGTGCACTCTACATTGTATTGTCATTGTGATACTGTGCACTCTACACTGTATTGTCACTGTAATGCTGTGCACTCTACATTGTATTGTCACTAATGCTGTGCACTCTACACTGCATTGTCACTGTAATTCTATGCACTCTACACTGCATTGTCACTGTAATACTGTGCACTCTACACTGTATTGTCACTGTAATATTATGCACTGTACATTGTATTGTCACTGTAATACTATGCACTCTACACCGTATTGTCACTGTAACACTATGCAGTCAACACTGTATAGTCACTGTAATACTATGCACTCTGCACTGTATAGTCACTGTAATACTATGCACTCTACACTGTTAAAGGGCATGTTTGAAATACATGAAAATGAACTCCTAAGAGTTCTTTAAACAATAAATAAATGAATAAGAGCAGAAAAGTTCACATTACATGTGTCAAGAGCACATATATATATATATATATATATATATATATATATATATATATATATATATATATATATATATATATATATATATATATATATATATATATATATATGTGTGTGGTGACAACGTGAGTCAGTGGGTGGGATGAGACGTGCCTGTGATCATGTATGTAGTGGGGGGGGGGGAGAGGGGAGGCTGTGTCACATGTATGGGGAACACAGCACATATGTGTCAGAGGGCGGGCTGTGTCTTGTGTGTTCGTTAATTGATGTCTTAGCCCACACCTGCAGCGGTCACCCTGGACACTTTTTATCTGATAGAATATGCAAGATGGAGGAGGAGATTGAGGCAACCAATCAGAGGTGCACAAGGGGGCTAAATGCCAACCAATCAGAGGTGCACAAGGGGCTAAATACCAACCAATCAGAGGTGCACAAGGAGGCTAAATGCCAACCAATCAGAGGTGCACAAGGGGGCTAAATACCAACCAATCAGAGGTGCACAAGGGGCTAAATACCAACCAATCAGAGGTGCACAAGGGGCTAAATACCAACCAATCAGAGGTGCACAAGGGGGCTAAATACCAACCAATCAGAGGTGCACAAAGGGGGCTAAATACCAACCAATCAGAGGTGCACAACGGGCTAAATACCAACCAATCAGAGGTGCACAAGGGGCTAAATACCAACCAATCAGAGGTGCACAAGGGGGCTAAATACCAACCAATCAGAGGTGCACAAAGGGGGCTAAATACCAACCAATCAGAGGTGCACAACGGGCTAAATACCAACCAATCAGAGGTGCACAAGGGGCTAAATACCAACCAATCAGGGGTGCACAAGGGGCTCAATACCAACCAATCAGAGGTGCACAAGGGGTTAATAATAAAAATAATAATATTTTTATTATTATTACTATTACAGTATTACAGTTATAATGTACCAATTTGTTTCATTGTATCTAGGTTCATCATACACACATGATACAGGAAGACTTATGCAGCTTGTATCACAAGTTAATATACCATCAATACTTAGTTTCCTTATTAATTTGTTAATATCAATATACATCATGTAACATATTACATGTAACGATGTATTTTGTAGTTGTATTTTGTATTTTTATGCGAGGGGTTAAGGGGAACAAGTCGATGTGGCAATTAATGGGAAATGCGGATTCGCTAATCCTCTATGCTGACTTAAATTAAAATTTTGCAAATAAAAATGTCTACGTGAAATTTTTTTTCTCTGACACTGGCATGGTTTTATTTCACACCTGTCAAGTTTTTTTTTGCGTGAGTAATGGGTAATTTAGATACGAGTTTGTTATGTATATCCGAATTTAATTATGCAAAAAATTCACTTGGTAAGTATTCAAAATATATATTTACAAATTTTGTAGATATATTTACGTAAATCGATTATCTTCTTAAGAGATTTACTTCTGTGTATTTATATGTAAATGTAAAAATCACTTGTGTTAGCGAAGTGGCCTACGTCCTCCAGCCACAATCCCAAATCGATTCTTGGGGCGTCGAAAGGCATGAACAAGCATATCCTGTCCCCGACTTTGGGAAGCCATAAGGTGAATGATACACATTTTGTCTGCTTCGAATGTTGTTTACAAATTAGATAATGTTTATAAAAGAGAATGTGTAATTAAAAGTTTCGCTCAGCGCTACCGCGGGAGCAGACAGTGTTACTCGGCTGACAGCTAGTATGTACTCGAGTACTCTGACACCTGCACACACACACACACACACACTTGAGAGTGACGTGACACTCAGGCACGAGTACATCAGCGCATGACCTCCTTACTTTGCCTTACCTTGAGGTGCTTCCGGGGCTTAGCGTCCCCGCGGCCCGGTCGTCGACCAGGCCTCCTCATGTCTGAAGCAAACACAAAACAACATTTTGTTTGCCTCAGAAATGTAAAGATGTATCATAGTTGGTGGTACAGTCACGCTGTGACTCACTGAACAACTGGGAACTAATTGTCAAAAGCTCTCCTGTTCTGACTGTGCCAGCAGCAGCAGCAGCAGCAGCAGCAGCAGCAGCAGACAGTGGGTGGAGCTGCTGCCTCTGCTATCTCCAGCTGGGCGGTGTTCATTGTTTTCATTATGGACACCCCACAGCTGGTGGTCTTGTCTGAAAGTTGGGAAGACGAGGACGGTCTGGAAAATGGATAGCGAGGCTAGGTAAAGGGGCTAGGGTGAAAGGCTAGAGTTAGGGATAGCTGAGAAACTGATAAACATAGAGAGAGAGAGCTCTGGCTGTTAGGCAAAACTAGGCCAAGTAGTGCAGGTCTGTATATTAGTTACGATGGCATATATACCTGGAGCATACTTGGAGAGGGTTTCTGGAGTTCTTCTATAGCCAGGCCTGAGGCCAAGATCGACTTGTAATAACTTGGTCCAACAGGCGGTTGCTTGGAGCGGCCCGCAGGCCCACATATCCACTACAGCCTGGTTAGTCCGGCACGTCTTGCAAGAACTTGTCCAAGTGCCTCTTGAATACATCCACCTTCGTTCCGGCAATATTTTTAATGCTTGGCACAGACTCAGACGTCCCTATTGTATACAGCTGGTGAATAGACACCACAGAGAGAGAGAGAGACCCACCCACCTCTATTCCACCCTCTTCTTTTCCACTCTCCCAGCATCCCTCCCATTCTCTCGTCTTCACTCCCTCTTTCCCGCCCTTCTTCACTCCCAATCCTCCTTTCCCTTCTCCCCTTCCATCTCCCCAACCTCTCCCTCCCAGTCACCCACATCTCTCAACCCTTCTTATATATGAAGTAAATTATGAAAATGCGCGGGTAAACGGCAGGAGGGATGACGTAACACTCTACGGACATCACATTCCCGACTTCATTTCCTATTTCATGAAAACCGCACAAGGCTGTTTGGGGTTACAGGACATGTTTCTTACAGCATTTAACTTTGACCTGTCCCAATTAGCCTGTGTCAATCCCATTCCCCAGACCATTCCACCTAAAAATTTGGGAGAGGCTAGCCCCAGTTGTCTGTCCTCTGACAGAGAGACACACTCAGGGTGTCTATCCATCCGTCTGTCTATTTATCTATCCATCTACGTAGAGACGATCTTAGGTTAAGGATCACTAGGGAGGAGCTTGGATGCGGAGACAGGTTCAGGATACTATATAATTTCCTGTCTGTGTGTGTGTTCGGCGGAGCAGAGCAGAAGACTAGGGCTCTGTCCACTGTTATGAGGAGGGGATGTTCCCTCATCACTCTCTCTCTCTCTCTCTCTCTCTCTCTCTCTCTCTCTCTCTCTCTCTCTCTCTCTCTCTCTCTCTCTCTCTCTCTCTCTCTCTCTCTCTCTCTCTCTTTCTCTCTCTCTCTCTCTCTCTCTCTCTCTCTCTCTCTCTCTCTCTCTCTCTCTCTCTCTCTCTCTCTCTCTCTCTCTCTCTCTCTCTCTCTCTCTCTCACACACACACACACACACACACACACACACACACACACACACACACACACACACAGAGGAGGTGGAAACAGGAGGCCAGACACAGGCTACCGAATGAGAAATGAAGTCCTTCATGAAACGGACAAAGAGAAGGATCTAGGAGTTGATATCACACCAAACCTGTCTCCTGAAGCCCACATCAAAAGAATAACATCTGCGGCGTAAGCAAGGCTGCCTAATATCAGAACTGCCTTCAGGAACCTGTGTAAGGAATCATTCAGAACCTTGTATACCACATATGTAAGACCAATCCTGGAGTATGCGGCCCCAGCATGGAGCCCGTACCATGTTAAGCACAAAACGAAGCTGGAAAAAGTTCAGAGGTATGCCACTAGGCTAGTCCCAGAACTAAGAGGCATGAGTTACGAGGAAAGACCGCGGGAGATGCACCTCACGACACTGGAAGACAGAAGAGTAAGGGGAGATATGATCACTACCTACAAAATTCTCAGAGGAATTAACAGGGTAGATAAGGATAAACTGTTTTAACACTGGTGATACGCGAACAAGGGGACACAGGTGGAAACTGAGTACCCAAATGAGCCACAGGGACGATAGAAAGAACTTTTTCAGTATCAGAGTAGTTAACAGATGGAATGCATTAGGCAGTGATGTGGTGGAGGCTGACTCCATACACAGTTTCAAATGTAGATATGACAGAGCCCAGTAGGCTCAGGAACCTGTACACCAGTTGATTGACAGTTGAGACGCGAGACCAAAGAGCCAGAGCTCAACCCCCGCAAGCACAACTAGGTGAGTACAGAGAGAGAGAGAGAGAGAGAGAGAGAGAGAGAGAGAGAGAGAGAGAGAGAGAGAGAGAGAGAGAGAGAGAGAGAGAGAGAGAGAGAGAGAGAGAGAGAGGGAGGAGTAGAGGTAGAGGTGTAGCAGTCAGCCAGGGGTCTGTGGCTTTGTCTCGCTGCATCAAAGCTGGATTCTAACGAGCATAGCGGTCACAGACACCCCCCCCCCACCACCACCCTTTCCCAAGCACGTCTTCCTACACCACTCACACAGCAAGGCCCTCAATACCCCCAGCAAGGCCCTCAACACCCCCAGCAAGGCCCTCAACACCCCCAGCAAGGCCCTCAACACCCCCAGCAAGGCCCTCAACACCCCCAGCAAGGCCCTCAGCACCCCCAGCAAGGCCCTCAACACCCCCAGCAAGGCCCTCAACACCTCCAGCATGGCCCTCCACCCCCAGCAAGGCCCTCAGCACCCCCAGCAAGGCCCTCAGCACCCCCAGTAAGGCTCTCCACCCCCAGCAAGGCCCTCCACCCCTAGCAAGGCCCTCAACACCCCAGCAAGGCCCTCCACCCCCAACAAGGCCCTCAGCACCCCCAACAAGGCCCTCAGCACCCCCAGCAAGGCCCTCAGTACCCCAGCAAGGCCCTCAGCACCCCCAGCAAGGCCCTCAGCACCCCCAGCAAGGCCCTCAGCACCCCCAGCAAGGCTCTCAGCACCCCCAGCAAGGCCCTTAGCACCCCCAGCAAGGCCCTCCACCCCTAGCAAGGCCCTCAGCACCCCCAGCTAGGCCCTCCACCCCCAACAAGGCCCTCAGTACCCACAGCAAGGCTCTCAGCACCCCAGCAAGGGCCTCAGTACCCCCAGCAAGGCCCTCAGCACCCCCAACAAGGCCCTCAGCACCCCCAGCAAGGCCCTCCACCCCCAACAAGGCCCTCAGTACCCCCAGCAAGGCTCTCAGCACCCCAGCAAGGGCCTCAGTACCCCCAGCAAGGCCCTCAGCACCCCCAACAAGGCCCTCAGCACCCCCAGCAAGGCCCTCCACCCCCAACAAGGCCCTCAGTACCCACAGCAAGGCTCTCAGCACCCCAGCAAGGGCCTCAGTACCCCCAGCAAGGCCCTCAGCACCCCCAACAAGGCCCTCAGCACCCCCAGCAAGGCCCTCCACCCCCAACAAGGCCCTCAGTACCCCCAGCAAGGCTCTCAGCACCCCAGCAAGGGCCTCAGTACCCCCAGCAAGGCCCTCAGCACCCCCAACAAGGCCCTCAGCACCCCCAGCAAGGCCCTCCACCCCCAGCAAGGCCCTCAACACCCCCAGCAAGGCCCTCAACACCTCCAGCATGGCCCTCCACCCCCAGCAAGGCCCTCAGCACCCCAAGCAAGGCCCTCCACGAACAGCATGGCCCTCCACCCCCAGCATGGCCCTCCACCCCAAGCAAGGCCCTCAGCACCCCCAGCAAGGCCCTCAGCACCCCCAGCAAGGCCCTCAGCACCCCCAGCAAGCCCCCCCCAGCAAGCTCCCCCAGCAAGGCCCTCCACCCCCCCCCCAGCCATCCACCCCCACACCCCCCCCCAGCAAGGCCACAGCCCAACACTCCCTGGTAAAGGATGCAGAGTGAACAAACAACATGAACATAATGCAACAGCGAAATAGTTTTTATTTAAAAAAAAATCAGCGATTTAGTGTGTTTGTGTTTTTTTTCCGGCAAGATTTTGAGGCCTTGGAAAATGTTTGAGTGTTTTACCTAAATTGTTGTGTTAAACAATGCAGTTTTATCTCGTGAGGGTTCGAGGCTCACCAGAATGTTTAGGTTTGGTTCACCCCCCTCGCGTCCCCTCGTGCTGGTTCCTCTTGTGGCACTCTTTGGTTGGGTTCTTTTTGGCCCGCCTCTTATGTCCCATCTTTTTGGCCCGCCTCTTATGTCCCATCTTTTTGGCCCGCCTCGTATGTCCCATCTTTTTGGCCCGCCTCGTATGTCCCATCTTTTTGGCCCGCCTCGTATGTCCCATCTTTTTGGCCCGCCTCTTATGTCCCATCTTTTTGGCCCACCTCGTATGTCCCATCTTTTTGGCCCGCCTCGTATGTCCCATCTTTTTGGCCCGCCTCTTATGTCCCATCTTTTTGGCCCGCCTCTTATGTCCCATCTTTTTGGCCCGGCTCTTATGTCCCATCTTTTTGGCCCGCCTCGTATGTCCCATCTTTTTGGCCCGCCTCTTATGTCCCATCTTTTTGGCCCTGCCCGAGTGGACGTTCATCCCTGTCTAAGGAGTGGACACTCTTTCTCTCTGTCTGTCTGTCTCTCTCTCTTTCTCTCTCTCTCTCTCTCTCTCTCTCTCTCTCTCTCTCTCTCTCTCTCTCTCTCTCTCTCTCTCTCTCTCTCTCTCTCTCTCTCTCTCTCTCTCTCTCTCTCTCTGTGGGCCGTCCCATCTCCCCCGCCCTCATGTGGGTGGAGGGGGGCGGTGTGTGGGTGGAGGGGGGCGGTGTGTGGGTGTAGGGGGCGGTGTGTGGGTGGAGGGGGGCGGTGTGTGGGTGGAGGCATCGTCAGTGGCTTCCCGGAATTAGTCATCTCCTCTCAAGACTGTCACTGGGCTCCTGAATGGAGCATAGTTGGGAGCCAAGATTACCATTGATGACACGGAAGGGCCTCTTCCGTCTGCGTGAACCGTGGGAGGGAAGGATTGACAGAGAGACAGACACAGAAAGATAGACAGGCAGACACTGACGGACAGATGAGAAACGTGAAACAGTATTCGGAGTTCGCTTATGTTATTAGGAGACCATTCCGCTGTTGTTGTAATGGGAGACCATTCTGCCTGTTGTTGTAATGGGAGACCATTTTGCTGCTGTTGTAATGGGAGACCATTCCGCTGCTGTTGTAATGGGAGACCATTCCACTGTTGTTGTAATGGGAGACCATTCCACTGCTGTTGTAATGGGAGACCATTCCACTGTTGTTGTAATGGGAGACCATTCCACTGCTGTTGTAATGGGAGACCATTCCGCTGCTGTTGTAATGGGAGACCATTCCACTGTTGTTGTAATGGGGAGACCATTCCACTGCTGTTGTAATGGGAGACCATTCCACTGCTAATGGGAGACCATTCCACTGTTGTTGTAATGGGAGACCATTCCACTGCTATTCTTTGGTATAACAGCTAACAAGAACCACAACTGCAACAACCCCTCACATAAAACTCTAGTACAAACAAACTATCAGATCACAACACAAAACGGAAGAAAGAAAAATTAGAAATATAATTTTCAAATGGAGTAAAACCGACGGCCCAGCACCAAGGATTACAGCGCATCATTGACCACAACGCTGTAAAGAACTCCTGAAGTAACACTTAAGAACAACTAAGTAGACAATCCTCCCCAAACATGGTATATCGACTGACTTGCCCCAGTAATGGAATGTCATTTTCCACATACTTCGTTTGGTATGTCTACCTCGATATACTTCCCTTGGTATGTCTACCTCGATATCCTTCCCTTGGTATGTCCGCCTCGATATTCTTCCCTTGGTATGTCTACCTCGATATACTTCCCTTGGTATGTCCACCTCGATATACTTCTCTTGGTATGTCCGCCTCGATATTCTTCCCTTGGTATGTCTACCTCGATATACTTCCCTTGGTATGTCCGCCTCGATATACTTCCCTTGGTATGTCCGCCTCGATATACTTCCCTTGGTATGTCCGCCTCGATATACTTCCCTTGGTATGTCTACCTCGATATACTTCCCTTGGTATGTCTACCTCGATATACTTCCCTTGGTATGTCTACCTCGATATACTTCCCTTGGTATGTCCGCCTCGATATACTTCCCTTGGTATGTCCACCTCGATATACTTCCCCTGGTATGTCCGCCTCGATATACTTCCCTTGGTATATCCACCTCAGACATATAGGAGAAGACTACGTACCTGCCACCTACAAGCTGGTATAGCATGTTCCTACACTCACTAGCAGCATACTAGTAGACAATGCAACAGTCCTGGCATACACCATTGACCAGAGAAGACTGCATATACCGGCACAGGTATACTCATAAGAGGAAAATAGACCCCATCCCCCCACCTAAATATACAGAGTATAACGTCTGCGACACCCTGCCTACGCTCAGACCCAGACCTCACCGTACAGCACCCATCCTCTTGATTATATAGTACTTTTTGTGACTGTGTGCACCATAGTACAAATATTGTCTTACTAAGCAATTGAATTTTTGTATTATTTACTTCATAGGTCTGAAACGAGTGAAATGAGAAAATAAACTTAAACTAGCTATACTAGGCCCTTAGGCCTAGTATAGCACACACATATGTTAGGCCTTAGCGTGTATTAGGCCTAGGGAGGTGAGGCTGTTTGAGTGTCTTCGTAACACAAGTAGAAAAGCGTTTTCCGATTCGTCCAACTTCTATAGTACTGATTTCTACTTGGTAATTGCGTTGTATGTCGGTATGTGTACTATGGTCCTCATCCTTCCTATAAGTACTAACGACACCTCTCCCTCCCCCCCCCACACCGCCTTACCCAGTGTCTGATCGGCAGCCAATCCCCACCTATTTCACCTATTCACCTATTTATTTATTTAGTTATTCACCTATTTCTTCACCTGTGTGTGTGATTACCTTACCTTGGAGGCCTGGCCGAGGACCGGGCCGCGGGGACACTAAAGCCCCGAAATCATCTCAAGATAACCTTACCCCGCCCCCCCCCCCTCACCCGCAAACACACACATACAACTTCACATTTTTAACATGATTATTTAAGATAATATTCTCACTTTGGATATTCATGCCTTAAGTTGTTGTAGAAAATATATTCTTCGATAATTATTAGTTTCTTAACCATGACTTTCGGTAACTTGATTGTTCTTCTTAGTCCCGAGAGCAAGAAAATAGAAGCATAGTCAGCTTACACTATAAGATCAACAATGCCGTCATATGTGTAATATTTATGTTTATATATATTACAAATATGAGTCTAAATTTTCATTCCTACGAGATCTGTATTATTTGCTTTATTTTTTTTTTATTAAGATATGAGATACATGTACATTAGTGCAGCTGCCCTAGACTATATGAAGTGGAGTACAGTGTGTCAAAAAAGCTAACTAGGTGATGCTAAAAAATCCCCATCACACAGGATGGTTAGTCATACAGAGGCATGTGATAAGGGGTCTGCACTGGCAGACTCCGGAAGCATTTTGAGGATATCAACACAAGATTGAATAAGGCAGCAGTGGTAATACAAGTCCCCATCTCGCAGGATGGTTAGTCATACAGAGCCATGTGTTTAATACCCTGCACTGGCAAATTTTGGGTATACTGTGAGGATGTCTTCAAGAATACGAGAGTGAATACAGTAATTGCAAAGCTCCAGGTACCTCATGCCAACTGGTCTGAAAGGTCTAATAACTGGGCACTCAGTGATGTAGTGCGGGAGATCGTGCCGTAGTTCCTGCTCACAGAGTTTGCAACTGGAGTGCTCAGGATTGGGAGACCCGTCACCTGCAGCCACCTGCCACAGGTAACGGTAACCCAACCTGATCCTTGCAACCACTGTGTCGCACAGTCTAGTGGACGTTTTGTGCTGTCCATAGATGTAGGTTTCAGATCTGAACAAATCATAGCTTTTTATACTATTACTTTCAGGTCGTTGGGAGTCAGTAAGTTCTTTCCTATCAGATCTGAATGTTTGGACCAATACAGTTTTGACAGCAGAGATGGGGATACCTAGATCTAATTCAACTTCAAACTTGTTACACGCTAATTTGGCTGCAATGTCTGTCTCATTATGATGGGTTATATTTATGTGTGAAGGTATCCATACAAAGGAGATTCGAGACCCTTTACTCTGTGCATCAATTAGGTCATTTATAATTGAGAGTATTAGGTTCTTGCTGTCGATCTTCCAAGAGAAGTTTTCGATTGTTTGAAGAGCAGACTTTGAATCGCAGAATATTATTCCTCCTCCAATATTTTTTAATATGCTGGTTGCTAAATGTAATGCTGCTAGTTCTGCTTGTGTGGAGGTCAGCCAGTTGTTTAACCTGACACTGACAGACTTTGTGCAGATATTATTTCTATTATATGCTTAGCTGGTCGCAGCATTGTTAACTCTAGGGAACCAACTCCTCAGTTTTCACTTACTCTAACTTCACCAGCCATATATATATTAAAAATAAATACAGAATAAAATATCAGAAACAACAGTGTACAATATGGAATTAAAGCCCATTGTGTAGCGGCTCACGACACTCAAGGATATTATAAACCTAAATTTTTGTATGACAGATTTTATACGAAATTTATACACAAATGTTATGCATAAAACACGGTGTTGTATGTATAAGATATACAACAACAGGGTGAGACACGTATGTTGTAATGGAGATGACTGACTGTAGCCACAATGTCGACACTGTAGCCACAATGTCGACACTGTAGCCACAATGTCGACACTGTAGCCACAATGTCGACACTGTAGCCACAATGTCGACACTGTAGCCACAATGTCGACACTGTAGCCACAATGTCGACACTGTAGCCACAATGTCGACACTTGTGTAGACTACACTCGTCTGATTGTATAACTGGTCGATATAGGCACATTATTACCAGTATTAACCCACCTCTGGCAGAGTAGCTTGGTGTCAGAGCTGAGTGGGAGAGTTCTGGGACCCGTGGGAGAGTTCTGGGACCCGTGGGAGAGTTCTGGGACCCGTGGGAGAGTTCTGGGACCCGTGGGAGAGTTCTGGGACCCGTGGGAGAGTTCTGGGACCCGTGGGAGAGTTCTGGGACCCGTGGGAGTGCTCTGGGACCCGTGGGAGAGTTCTGGGATCCGTGGGAGAGTTCTGGGACCCGTGGGAGAGTTCTGTGACCCGTGGGAGAGTTCTGGGACCCGTGGGAGAGTTCTGGGACCCGTGGGAGAGTTCTGGGACCCGTGGGAGAGTTCTGGGACCCGTGGGAGAGTTCTGGGACCCGTGGGAGAGTTCTGGGACCCGTGGGAGTGTTCTGGGACCCGTGGGAGTGTTCTGGGACCCGTGGAAGAGTTCTAGGACCCGTGAGAGAGTTCTGGGACCCGTGAGAGAGTTCTGGGACCCGTGAGAGAGTTCTGGGACCCGTGAGAGAGTTCTGGGACCCGTGGGAGAGTTCTGGGACCCGTGGGAGAGTTCTGGGACCCGTGGGAGTGCTCTGGGACCCGTGGGAGAGTTCTGGGACCCGTGGGAGAGTTCTGGGACCCGTGGGAGAGTTCTGGGACCCGTGAGAGAGTTCTGGGACCCGTGGGAGAGTTCTGTGACCCGTGGGAGAGTTCTGGGACCCGTGGGAGAGTTCTGGGACCCGTGGGAGAGTTCTGGGACCCGTGGGAGTGCTCTGGGACCCGTGGGAGAGTTCTGGGATCCGTGGGAGAGTTCTGGGACCCGTGGGAGAGTTCTGGGACCCGTGAGAGAGTTCTGGGACCCGTGGGAGAGTTCTGGGACATTGTCGAGCTGATGCTGAGGAATTGAAAGAACGAAAGACGTATAGGAAGGAAGAAGGGAAGGACTGAGGAAGCAGGGATAGAAAAAGAGGGAGGGAGAAGGATTGGGAAGAAGGGAGATAGGAAAAGATAAAAAAGAAAGTAGAAAGGAGGAAGGAAAGTGCATGGAAGAATGGGTTGGTGAAAGGTGTGAAGAAGAGAGAAGATCGGAGAGCGAGAGAGAGAGAGAGAGAGAGAGAGAGAGAGAGAGAGAGAGAGAGAGAGAGAGAGAGAGAGAGAGAGAGAGAGAGAGAGAGAGAGAGTAAATAAATAATAAAAAAGTTAATAATCCAGGATGCACAAAGGTACACTTGGTACATAAAGCAAATGTGTACCAAATGTACCAAATAAATTGGGATTAATGTACCAGATACATTTGTTACAGAAGTGAACACAGCGAGTGAGAGAGAATATGGAATGAAAGATGTGGAAAAAAAATAACTCGGCGACATGTAGGAAACTAAGCCAACGAAAGAGGGGAATAGCAGAGATAAGGTTGTGTGAGAAGCTTCGAAAACTGCGTGGGTGTGTGTGGGTGAGTGTGGGTGAGTGTGTGGGTGTGTGTGGGTGTGTGTGTGGGTGAGCGTGCGTGAGTGTGTGGGTGTGTGTGGGTGTGTGTGGGTGAGTGTGTGGGTGTGTGTGGGTGTGTGTGGGTGAGTGTGGGTGAGTGTGTGGGTGAGTGTGGGTGAGTGTGTGGGTGAGCGTGCGTGAGTGTGCGTGAGTGTGGGTGAGTGTGTGGGTGAGTGTGGGTGAGTGTGGGTGAGTGTGTGGGTGTGTGTGGGTGAGTGTGGGTGAGTGTGTGGGTGTGTGTGGGTGAGTGTGGGTGAGTGTGTGGGTGTGTGTGGGTGAGTGTGGGTGAGTGTGTGGGTGTGTGTGGGTGAGTGTGGGTGAGTGTGTGGGTGAGTGTGTGGGTGTGTGTGGGTGAGTGTGGGTGAGTGTGTGGGTGAGCGTGCGTGAGTGTGCGTGAGTGTGGGTGAGAGTGTGTGAGAGAGACTTGAACTTTAACCTTTACCGAGTACATACACTGATTATCGGCTCTCTCTTTTGGGTTTTCTCCCTCTCTCACACTCTCACTTTCTCTCTCGCTCATTCTCACTTTCTCTCGTTGAAATTATATTCATAATCATTATATTATTTACTTATAAAGTCAGGACAGTGTATATCAATAATATGTCATATACACTGGGGTCATAAGAGCGGATGATGTTCTTGGCCAAGCCCTTGGTGTGGTAAGCCCTTCCCTAAATGTTATAGTTAATGGAACAACCCAGCTCAAAGGGAATCTCAGACACGCATCAGTACCTTCAGTAGGCCAGGTGCGAGCCGCTATAACCACTCTGGTGGCCAAGCTCTCTAGTGGCCAAGCACTCTGGTGGCCAAGCTCTCTGGTGGCCAAGCACTCTGGTGGCCAAGCTCTCTAGTGGCCAAGCACTGGTGGCCAAGCTCTCTAGTGGCCAAGCACTGGTGGCCAAGCTCTCTAGTGGCCAAGCACTGGTGGCCAAGCTCTCTAGTGGCCAAGCACTGGTGGCCAAGAACTGGTGGCCAAGCACTTTGGTGGCCAAGCACTCTGGTGGCCAAGCTCTCTGGTGGCCAAGCACTGGTGGCCAAGCACTGGTGGCCAAGCACTCTGGTGGCCAAGCTCTCTAGTGGCCAAGCACTCTGGTGGCCAAGCTCTCTAGTGGCCAAGCACTCTGGTGGCCAAGCTCTCTAGTGGCCAAGCACTGGTGGCCAAGCACTGGTGGCCAAGCACTTTGGTGGCCAAGCACTCTGGTGGCCAAGCTCTCTAGTGGCCAAGCACTGGTGGCCAAGCACTGGTGGCCAAGCACTCTGGTGGCCAAGCTCTCTAGTGGCCAAGCTCTCTGGTGGCCAAGCTCTCTAGTGGCCAAGCACTCTGGTGGCCAAGCTCTCTAGTGGCCAAGCACTGGTGGCCAAGCACTGGTGGCCAAGCTCTCTAGTGGCCAAGCACTGGTGGCCAAGCACTCTGGTGGCCAAGCTCTCTAGTGGCCAAGCACTCTGGTGGCCAAGCTCTCTAGTGGCCAAGCACTGGTGGCCAAGCTCTCTAGTGGCCAAGCACTGGTGGCCAAGCTCTCTAGTGGCCAAGCACTGGTGGCCAAGCACTGGTGGCCAAGCACTTTGGTGGCCAAGCACTCTGGTGGCCAAGCTCTCTAGTGGCCAAGCACTGGTGGCCAAGCACTGGTGGCCAAGCTCTCTAGTGGCCAAGCACTGGTGGCCAAGCACTGGTGGCCAAGCACTCTGGTGGCCAAGCTCTCTAGTGGCCAAGCACTCTGGTGGCCAAGCTCTCTAGTGGCCAAGCACTCTGGTGGCCAAGCTCTCTAGTGGCCAAGCACTGGTGGCCAAGCTCTCTAGTGGCCAAGCACTGGTGGCCAAGCTCTCTAGTGGCCAAGCACTGGTGGCCAAGCACTGGTGGCCAAGCACTCTGGTGGCCAAGCTCTCTAGTGGCCAAGCACTGGTGGCCAAGCACTGGTGGCCAAGCACTCTGGTGGCCAAGCACTGGTGGCCAAGCACTCTGGTGGCCAAGCTCTCTAGTGGCCAAGCACTGGTGGCCAAGCACTCTGGTGGCCAAGCACTCTGGTGGCCAAGCTCTCTAGTGGCCAAGCACTCTGGTGGCCAAGCTCTCTAGTGGCCAAGCACTGGTGGCCAAGCTCTCTAGTGGCCAAGCACTGGTGGCCAAGCACTGGTGGCCAAGCACTGGTGGCCAAGCACTCTGGTGGCCAAGCACTCTGGTGGCCAAGTTCTCTAGTGGCCAAGCACTGGTGGCCAAGCACTGGTGGCCAAGCACTCTGGTGGCCAAGCACTCTGGTGGCCAAGCACTCTGGTGGCCAAGCTCTCTAGTGGCCAAGCACTGGTGGCCAAGCACTCTGGTGGCCAAGCACTCTGGTGGCCAAGCTCTCTAGTGGCCAAGCACTCTGGTGGCCAAGCTCTCTAGTGGCCAAGCACTGGTGGCCAAGCTCTCTAGTGGCCAAGCACTGGTGGCCAAGCACTGGTGGCCAAGCACTGGTGGCCAAGCACTCTGGTGGCCAAGCACTCTGGTAGCCAAGCACTCTGGTGGCCAAGCACTCTGGTGGCCAAGCACTCTGGTGGCCAAGCACTCTGGTGGCCAAGCACTCTGGTGGCCAAGCACTCTGGTGGCCAAGCACTCTGGTAGCCAAGCACTCTGGTGGCCAAGCACTCTGGTGGCCAAGCACTCTGGTGGCCAAGCACTCTGGTAGCCAAGCACTCTGGTGGCCAAGCACTCTGGTGGCCAAGCACTCTGGTGGCCAAGCACTCTGGTAGCCAAGCACTCTGGTGGCCAAGCACTCTGGTGGCCAAGCACTTGAGGCGGCCCAGCCTCAGACACTTGGCGGCTGTCTGTGTTGACTGAGGCAAGTGAGCCGTTAATAATGCAAGAGTCGTGTCCTCGTCGTTGTTGACACACGACAGCTGGCCCAGTACTGCTGCTTAGTGGGACGGGGACGAGCAAGGCACGGGACCTATAAGGAATAGGAACGTCAAGGGATAGGGGGACTGCAAGGACTAGAGACCTGAAAATGATAAGGACTGCAAGGGATACGAACTCCAAAGGATTGGGACTGCAAGAGATAGACACGTGAGGGAACTTGAGCCTAGCGAGAGAGAGAGAGAGAGAGAGAGAGAGAGAGAGAGAGAGAGAGAGAGAGAGAGAGAGAGAGAGAGAGAGAGAGAGGCAGAGACCTAGAGCTAGAGCTTTAACCGTGCAAGCACGATGGTTTAAGCTTAAAATATAAGGTGCACAATGGAGAGCTCCGGCCACTGGGAAACCTAGTAACAATGGGAGCTTTGTTGAGCTTACTGCACATGTAAATACAGCTCCAGTCTACACGGAGAAACTTTTACGACCAGTGTTGGGACGCTGTTGGCACTGAGAGTGGGACACACAGACAGACAGGCACAGACAGACAGGCAGGCCCACAATACCGTGGGAGATATACTGTCATCAACCACCCCGTCACACCCCCACCAATAGAGGCAAGAGGAGGTTCACAGCCTCTTAACTACGGGCTCACCATAGCCCGTGCTACTTGGAACTTTTTGTTCCAGGTAGCAAATCTTAAACAACACTATACTCTATACTCTCTATACAATTGGCATACTCATAATGAATGCAGTTGGTATACTGGTTGCACTGAATCGCATATTTTGCAAGTATACTAATGACCGCATGAATGCAAGTTGCACAGTAGCCTCGTGTACTGTGCATAAACACGTGACACACTTCAAACATTGTGTTGTTCCTTATGATACATTGTGTATGTCATTATATGTACTGTGGTGTGTATATCATTATATGTACTGTGATGTGTACTCACCGAGTTGTGCTTGAGGGGGGGGGGTGGGTTGAGCTTTGGCTCTTTGGTCCCGCCTAACACTGTGTATGTGTCATTAGAACACTGTAGCTCATTCAGCCAATCACATGGCCCCTCATCCCTCATCACTCTAGGAGTCCACATACACGGCGCTCGCTGTGAGACGACTGCGGTATTGTACCCGGCAGGTATGTCGTCCGTCGGTTGGTTGGCTGTCTGCTTTAACAGAGAAAATTGTATATTCAAACCCAGTCTCGGGCTGTCTGCTTATGAGAAAATGATTAATTTAAACTCACCCCTTCTGCTTTAACAAGAAAAATGATTCATATAAAGTCAGCTTTGGGGTGTGGAGGAGTGTTAAGGTGGAGGGTGCGTGGTGCCGGTGCCAGCTTTATGGCAGCTTTATGCCGGCTTTATGCCAGCTTTATGGCAGCTTTATGTCGGCTTTATGCTAGCTTCATGTCAGCTTTATGCCGGCTTTATGCCAGCTTTATGCCGGCTTTATGCCAGCTTTATGTCAGCTTTATGCTTGCTTTATGCCAGCTTTATGCCGGCTTTATGCCGGCTTTATGTCGGCTTTATGCCAGCTTTATGCCAGCTTTATGTCAGCTTTCATGCCAGCTTTATGCCGGCTTTATGGCAGCTTTATGCCTGCTTTATGCCAGCTTTATGCCGGCTTTATGCCGGCTTTATGCCAGCTTTATGTCAGCTTTATGCCTGCTTTATGCCAGCTTTATGCCGGCTTTATGGCAGCTTTACCGTTTTCTGATGAGAGCTGCCCTCACTCTCCCCTCCTCACCTATAAGCCAAGGCTTCTTGTCTTCCACGTGTTGAAGCCATAGTTTGTGATGGCATTGTTTGTGGGTTTTGTCCTTGGTCCAGACTTTCGGGAGCGCTGTGGGCGTGAGTTAGAAGAGCACTTGACGGGCTAACACTTGAAGGGCTAGCACTTGAAGGGCTAACACTTGAAGGGCAATTACTTGAAAATGCTGTCATTTTTGGAGGAGGGGAAGTTGTATTGTATCTCATTCGTATGGTGCAAGATTGACGTGGAGTGTTACAGGCTCTCTGCAACCACTAATCTGAACCAATAACAGCTTTCTAATTGGTTAGAACTTCATCCAATCAACATCAAGGGCCCTTCTGGAGTGTTGAATTGCATTGTTGGTATTTGGTCTCTCCTCTGTCCTTCCTTCCTTCCTTCCCTCCTTCTTTACTCTCATTCCATGTTTCCTGCCATCTTCTCACCTCATCTCACACCCGTTCTTCCCCCTCATTACTTTCTTCTAATTCACATATCACATATAGACAATAATACAGCTTGTTGTCTATATGTGATATGTGTGCCACCGGCCGATATAAATGAAAGCTTCGGTTGGACAACGAAAAATAACTGTTTAACAGGGATAAATTCCAGGTACCAACCTGGATTGTGTGCCGGACCAACCAGGCTGTGGTGGGACATGTGGGCCTGCGGGCCGCTCCAAACAAACAGCCTGTTGGACCAAGCTGTCTCAAGTCAAGTTCGGACCGGACTCATAGAAGTAGAACTCCAAGACCACACACTAGATGTGGTCTCCCTCGGGTGGGGTGGCTGGCGGTAGGAGTGGCATGACCTTTGACCTTCCCCGTGGCCCAGTTTGTGCCGGCGGAGGTGGTGGTGGATGACCTGTACCAGGACCTGTGTACAAGTACTAGAGTTCTGGTTCAAACAACGATGTACTGAATACTTTGGCGCTATCTTCAGACTCTCCTTCCCCACCACACCTTGTATGGCAGTCAAGGAGGAAGTGTAACACCCCTCACTCACCCCTCACTCACCCCTCACTCATCCATCACCCCATCTCAAACATATACCCCCCCTTCTCCCCCCCCCCCTGGGGGTGTAAAACAGGGGGAATTTGCTTCAGTGCGATTGTTTGGAACTTCGAGTTGTTTTAATCTGCATAAATTTCAATATTTTCTTTTCCATTTATGTCCGCCCCGTTTATTTCCTCGACAAGGTGAGTGGACAGAGAGAGAGAGAGAGAGAGAGAGAGAGAGAGAGAATTTCGTAATGGTTTTAAACAGGATAAAAACTTTCCCTCATATTAAGGAAGATTTTCATATATAAGAAACTTGGTTATATTGCCACTGTCAGTTGACCACCTGTCCACCAGCCTCACCCACCTGTCCACCAGCCTCACCACCTGTCCACCAGCCACACCCACCTGTCCACCAGCCTCACCACCTGTCCACCAGCCTCACCCACCTGTCTACCAGCCTCACCACCTGTCCATCAGCACCACCCACCTGTCCACCAGCCTCACCACCTGTCCACCAGCCTCACCCACCTGTCCACCAGCCCCACCACCTGTCTACCAGCCTCACCACCTGTCCACCAGCCTCACCACCTGTCCACCAGCCCCACCACCTGTCCACCAGCCTCACCCACCTGTCCACCAACCTCACCACCTGTCCACCAGCCTCACCACCTGTCCACCAGCCTCACCCACCTGTCCACCAGCCTCACCACCTGTCCACCAGCCCCACCACCTGTCCACCAGCCTCACCACCTGTCCACCAGCCCCACCACCTGTCCACCAGCCTCACCCACCTGTTCACCAGCCCCACCACCTGTCCACCAGCCTCTCCACCTGTCCACCAGCCCCACCACCTGTCCACCAGCCTCACCACCTGTCCACCAGCCCCACCACCTGTCCACCAGCCTCACCACCTGTCCACCAGCCCCACCACCTGTCCACCAGGCCCACCACCTGTCCACCAGCCTCACCACCTGTCCACCAGCCCCACCACCTGTCCACCAGCCTCACCACCTGTCCACCAGCCTCACCCACCTGTCCACCAGCCTCACCACCTGTCCACCAGCCCCACCACCTGTCCACCAGCCCCACCACCTGTCCACCAGCCTCACCACCTGTCCACCAGCCCCACCACCTGTCCACCACCTTCACCCACCTGTCCACCAGCCCCACCACCTGTCCACCAGCCTCACCACCTGTCCACCAGCCTCACCACCTGTCCACCAGCCTCACCCACCTGTCTACCAGCCACACCCACCTGTCCACCAGCCTCACCCACCTGTCCACCAGCCCCACCACCTGTCCACCAGCCCCACCACCTGTCCACCAACCTCACCCACCTGTCCACCAGCCTCACCCACCTGTCCACCAGCCTCACCACCTGTCCACCAGCCCCACCACCTGTCCACCAGCCCCACCACCTGTCCACCAGCCCCACCACCTGTCCACCAACCTCACCCACCTGTCCACCAGCCCCACCACCTGTCCACCAGCCTCACCACCTGTCCACCAGCCCCACCACCTGTCCACCAGCCCCACCACCTGTCCACCAGCCTCACCCACCTGTCCACCAGCCTCACCCACCTGTCCACCAGCCTCACCACCTGTCCACCAGCCTCACCACCTGTCCACCAGCCTCACCCACCTGTCCCCCAGCCTCACCCACCTGTCCACCAGCCCCACCCACCTGTCCACCAGCCCCACCACCTGTCCACCAGCCTCACCACCTGTCCACCAGCCTCACCACCTGTCCACCAGCCTCACCACCTGTCCACCAGCACCACCACCTGTCCACCAGCTGCTAGTTTCCATCCTAGAAAGATTAAGTGCAAAAGTATATTTAGTTTTGCAGGAGAGCACATTTAAAGGTGTGGGGAAAATAGGTCACCTAAATATAATACTGAACTTTGCGGTTAAATAACCCCCCCCCCCCCCCCCCAACTAGACATATCTGCTGATTGATAGACTTTAATGTTGTGTGTGTGTGTGTGTGAGAGAGAGTGTGTGTGAGAGAGAGAGAGAGAGAGAGAGAGAGAGAGAGAGAGAGAGAGAGAGAGAGAGAGAGAGAGAGAGAGAGAGAGAGAGAGAGAGAGAGAGAGAGAGCATGATTCTTGCCATCACAACCAAGTAGATCAATATTCCCATTCCAATTCCCAGTGCGCTATCACTGCCCTCCCCCGCCTTCCTGATTGGCTGTGACAGGATAAAGGAGGACCATCTGGATTGGCGATGGGCTTGGATAAGAGGATAAAGGACATATGGATTGCTGATTAGAGGCATACGAGAAGGTAAAGGCTGTATGTATTCTTGAGGGTATAGGACGAATTTAGATTCATGATTGGGCTGGGATTAGGAAGTAAAGGGCCTATTGATATCTGATTGGCTGGTCGGAGAGTGTATAGATTGCCTATTGGTGGGAACGAGAGGGATAACGAACGTACGAACTGCTGATTGGCTGGACGAGAGACGAGCTGATTGGCTGTCCTGATTGGCTCTCCTGATTGGCTGTCGTCTTCACAGGACAGGAAAAGTGTTCACTATCAAGAAGCAAGAAATTCAAATAGATGAAAGCAACAAAATTATCCTTCAGTGTTTTAACAAATCTTTAATAGAAAGCAAATTGTAATGTGACACATATTACAATAATAATATGACGAGTATGTCACATGTGTCATACCAGGCCTGGAGTATGCCACATGTGTCATACCAGGCCTGGAGTATGCCACACGTGTCATACCAGGCCTGGAGTATGCCACATGTGTCATACCAGGTCTGGAGTATGTCACACGTGTCATACTAGACCTGGAGTATGTTACACGTGTCATACCAGGCTTGGAGTATGCACATGTGTCATACCAGGCCTGGAGTATTCCACACGTGTCATACCAGGCTTGGAGTATGCCACACGTGTCATACCAGGCTTGGAGAATTCCACACGTGTCATACCAGGCTTGGAGTATGCACATGTGTCATACCAGGCTTGGAGTATTCCACACGTGTCATACCAGGCTTGGAGTATGCACATGTGTCATACCAGGCCTGGAGTAGGCCATATGTGTCATACCAGGCCTGGAGTAGTCAACATATAACCCAAGACGCCGGTGGAGTTAGAGAAGGTTCGCCAGACTAGCCTCAGAGCTGAGAGGTATGAGTTACGAGGAAAGGCTACGAAAAGGGAAGGGAATTACCAGGGCTGAAATTGTCAAGCCATTGCGACTATATAGCACTTGGAAGGGGTCATGGATAAGGATTTGGCCTGGGATGGGGGAGAAGGAATGGTGCCCAACCGTTTTTGACGTTCGGGGATTGAACGCCGACCTGCATGAAGCGAGACAGGGTAGCTATCATCAGTTCATATTAAAAATAATGTGTGCGTTCTACATTAGTTTCCAATATTATAGTAAAATATAATAAATCCATCTTAAGTTACGTAGGTCGGAGACGTTTGGGCAATTGTAGGGAGCTGGCGGTCAGGTGAGTGATCAGGCCTCCTGGTTGATGCTGTGGTCGACTAGACTGTTGGGCACTGCTATAAGCAGTGTGATGTAGTTATCACAACCTAGTTGACCAGATGCCCTTTAGAGGTGTTAATCAGCCCCCCCCCCCCTTGCACAACTTTAAGGATCCCTTATAGTAGGCTTATCGCCTCTTATATAATGATATAGATATATAGGGTGTTGAGAAGTCTATATATATATGTCTTATCATTTATGCATCTCTTCCTTTGAGTGCTTCTTAGAGCTTCTGACTCATTCCAGTAAGGTTACTTTCCCTTATGCAGACGGCAAGCCACAATAGCGTGGGTGAACACTTCACACCCAACCCCCCCACACATTTGACAATAAATGGCGACGTCTGGGCCTAGCCTGTACCACTCTCACCACTT
>NC_091164.1:5470659-5499738 GCF_040958095.1 Procambarus clarkii
ACTAGGCCCTCAACCTTCAGCAGCCTCATGCTGGAAGTGCCTTTCTCAACATAGCTTTACAAATCTACTTAAAGCTTTACAAATGTACCCAAAGCTTTAAAATCTACCCTCAGCTTTACAAATATATCCACAGCTTTACAAATATATCCACAGCTTTACAGATCTACCCACAGCTTTACAAATCTACCCACAGCTTTACAAATCTACCCACAGCTTTACAAATGTACCCACAGCTTTACAAATGTACCCACAGCTTTACAAATGTACCCACAGCTTTACAAATCTACCCACAGTTTTACAAATCTACCCACAGTTTTACAAATCTACCCACAGCTTTACAAATCTACCCACAGCTTTACAAATCTACCCACAGCTTTACAAATCTACCTAAAACTTAAAAAAAACAAAAATCACAAACCTCACAAATCTATAAAACTACATACAACCGCACAAAACTACTGAAACTTTACAAACTACACAAAACTTTACAAAAGAAAACTTTACAAAACCAAACTTTACAAACTACACAAAACTTTACGTGATGACTAGAATCGCGTAAAGGGGAAATTGAATATATTTTTCCCCTACTATAATAACGGTCATGAAAGTAGAATGTAGAAATAGTTTAAAAGATCTATCGTGAGATCTTGAGATGATTTCGGGGCTTAGCGTCCCCTTGGCCCGGTCGTCGACCAGGCCTCCTGGTTGCTGGACTGATCAACCAGGATGTTGGACGCGGCTGCTCGCAGCCTGACGTACGAGTCACAGCCTGGTTGATCAGGTGGTAGAGGTACAAGAGAGGTACAAGTGAGGTACAAGTGAGGCACAAGAGAGGTACAAGTGAGGTACAAGTGAGGCGAGGCGCCCACAGGAGCCTCTCATATGTTACTCAAAATAAAGAGGAAAATATTGGCTACGTGTACGAGCAAAAATTTGAGCAGTTACATATCCGGCGGCTTCTCCCACGCTCGAATTCAATGGCCAGACATCAATTTTGCGTGAGGGAGCAGTCGTGAGATGCAAAGAGCCATCGAGAGTGCATTCTTGCATATCCCTTTCATGTATATTTTGTTCAAGGTTGGAGGTATTATTCAACATGTCTGAATGTTTGGGTTAGTCATTTTGTGAATGTTTTCCTTGTGTGTCGAAGATTTGTTATATTACTGATTGATATGTTGTGAAATTATTTTGGTTAATATGGTGTCTATTAGTTGGGGCACCCGACGGTGCCCAGGTTTCTCTCTCTGTTCCCTCATTTCTCTCTCTCTCCCTTCCTTCCGCGTTCTCTCTCTACCCCATTCCCTCTTCCTTCCTACCTCCCATTATCTCTAATTTCTCTCTCTCTTCTCCTATTTTCTTCCTCTCTCCTCTTCTCCCTTCCTCTCTCTCTCTCTCTCTCTCTCTCTCTCTCTCTCTCTCTCTCTCTCTCTCTCTCTCTCTCTCTCTCTCTCTCTCTCTCTCTCTCTCTCTCTCAGAACATGCAATATATGCAGTAAGCAAACACAATGTTGTGTGAAAGTGTTGATATTTTTTGTATTGTATTAACACATTCAGGTACATGTGCATTTGTGCAGCTGCCCTAGACTATATGAAGAGCAGTACAGTGTGTGTCAAGAACTACCTGATGCTCAGTATCCCCCATCACACAGGATGGTTAGTCACGGCTTTTTTTTATTAAGATATGAGATACATGTGCATTAGTGCAGCTACCCTAGACTATATGAAGTGGAGTACAGTGTGTCATAAAAGCTAACTAGGTGATGCTAAGAAATCCCCATCACACAGGATGGTTAGTCATACAGAGGCATGTGATAAGGGGTCTGCACTGGCAGACTCCGGATGCATTTTGAGGATATCATCAACACAAGATTGAATAAGGCAGCAGTGGTAATACAAGTCCCCATCTCGCAGGATGGTTAGTCATACAGAGCCATGTGTTTAATACCCTGCACTGGCAAATTTTGGGTATACTGTGAGGATATCTTCAAGAATACGAGAGTGAATAAAGTAATTGCAAAGCTCCAGGTACCTCATGCCAACTGGTCTGAAAGGTCTAATAACTGGGCACTCAGTGATGTAGTGCGGGAGATCGTGCCGTAGTTCCTGCTCACAGAGTTTGCAACTGGAGTGCTCAGGATTGGGAGACCCGTCACCTGCAGCCACCTGCCACAGGTAACGGTAACCCAACCTGATCCTTGCAACCACTGTGTCGCACAGTCTAGTGGACGTTTTGTGCTGTCCATAAATGTAGGTTTCAGATCTGAACAAATCATAGCTTTTTATACTAGTACTTTCAGGTCGTTGGGAGTCAGTAAGTTCTTTCCTATCAGATCTGAATGTTTGGACCAATACAGTTTTGACAGCAGAGATGGGGATACCTAGATCTAATTCAACTGTGTAGCAAGTTTGAAGTTAGTCACGGCTGAAAACAAAAATATTTTAAATTCTATGGAAAGCCAAATCCCTATTTCACTTCATTGGAGTCGGTTGTCACTATTTTAGCTTTTCCTACTTAAAGAAGGGGTATGGAGGGGTCGACCCATATCTTCCTATGATACTCCCCATACATTCATAAATAAGCATGGAAAGATGCATGAGGCTATATAAATATAAATACATATATATATATATATATATATATATATATATATATATATATATATATATATATATATATATATATATATATATATATATATATATATATATATATATCTGATCAACATAGAAGAATATGTTAGTCTGAGGCAAGATGGATACACATGTGTAGTCCTACGCCAGCTGTCTACTGCTCTTCCGGGGGTATACATTGATAACAGCTGTCAGCATTTTGGGTCAAAAGATGATGAAGGTTCTCTCTCTGCTGGGCATTAGGCTGCAGCACGGCTCCTCTTAATGATACCATTAACTGCATTGTGTTTTCCATGCCAACCCTTGGAGCTTCTGCAGTGCAAATCATGCAAGCCATATTGTTCGGCATCCACTTTCTTGCAAATACACTTGTACTCAATGTGTGAATTAGGGGCAGAGGGCCACTGCAATACAGAGGGATGTCTTGATCTAGACATGTGCTTGTTGTGTAGCCAATGGTGCTGCTATTAAGCCATAAATGGCAGGTGCCAATTATGTAGGAGCCCCCACAGCTCTAAGGGGAGTTTATCCTAATGTTATGTTGAGCTTAGAGCCCCGGCTATCGTCTCCACCTGTGGCCTCGCCCAGTGGGACTCTTTGGTACGATAACTTTAGTGATATATTTTGTTGGGGCAGGTGAAAGGACTCAGTTTTTCATTCTTGAGGTAGCAGGTGGCGAGGAGGGTGGACGGCGTCATTTAGACTCCTTCAGCAAGCCATGAATGTATCATTTACCTTGCGTGTAAAAGTGGACGTTCGTCGAGCTGATGAAGACTGATTCTGTCAACGTGAAAGCTCAGCTTTTATGAAAATGTAAACACAATCTCGCACTCTTTCATCAGATGAAAACACCTCGCCCTCTGGTGAACAGTTATGCTCTCACAACTGCTCTCACAACTGCTCTCACAACTGCTCTTATAACTGCTGTCTCACAACTGCTCTCACAACTGCTCTCTCACAACTGCTCTTATAACTGCTGTCTCACAACTGCTCTCACAACTGCTCTCTCACAACTGCTCTCTCACAACTGCTCTTATAACTGCTGTCTCACAACTGCTCTCACAACTGCTCTCTCACAACTGCTCTTATAACTGCTGTCTCACAACTGCTCTCTCACAACTGCTCTTATAACTGCTCTCACAACTGCTCTCACAACTGCTCTCACAACTGCTCTCACAACTGCTCTCACAACTGCTCTCTCACAACTGCTCTTGTAACTGCTCTCACAACTGCTCTCACAACTGACGTCTCCCTATGGTACACTGAGTGGTAATATGTTAGTGCATCTTCTTATCGTCTTTTATTCCTTCCTTCCTTCTTACATGTAATTCTTTCCTTTCTTGCTATCTTATAATTGTCTTATGAATTTCCTCATAACTCTTCTTTTCACAAGAAAAGAAAGGCTCGTTCATATTCTCTCTCTCTCTCTCTCTCTCTCTCTCTCTCTCTCTCTCTCTCTCTCTCTCTCTCTCTCTCTCTCTCTCTCTCTCTCTCTCTCTCTCTCTCTCTCTCTCTCTCTCTCTCTCTCTCTCTCTCTCTCTCTCTCTCTCTCTCTCTCTCTCTCTCTCTCTCTCTCTCTCTCTCTCTCTCTCTCTCTCTCTCTCTCTCTGTCACTCACTCACTCACTCACTCACTCACTCATTCACACGCACACGCGCGCACACACACACAGCCGGCGGAGCCGGCCGGCCGAGCGGACAGCACGTTGGGCACGTGATCCTGTGGTCCTAGGTTCGATCCTGGGCGCCGGCGAGAAACGATGGGCAGAGTTTCTTTCACCCTATGCCCCTGTTACCTAGCAGTAAATGGGTACCTGGGAGTTTGAGAGCTGTTACGGGCTGCTTCCTGGAGTGTGTGTGTGTGTGTGTGTGTGTGTGTGTGTGTGTGTGTGTGTGTGTGTGTGTGTGTGTGTGTGTGTGTGTGTGTGTGTGTGGCGTGAAAAAAAAAGTAGTTAGTAACAGTTGATAGGCGGACCGATAGAGCAGAGCTCAACCCCCCGCAAGCACAACTAGGTGAATACACACACACACACACACACACACATATATATATATATATATTGTTAAATATGACCGAAAAGGTAAGATTAATAATTCTAACACGAATTTTCTCAATATTTCTTATGTTTTTCTTCACTGTCGGTGGTAATGGAAATATCAATTCTCCAAAATTCCTTTTTATTTATGGTCTGACGCCTGAACGTGTTTCGTAATGGCTTATTACATTTTCAAAGACTTAATTTACATACAAATTCATCGTACTTATACTCTATTGGATTAGATGATATGGTACAAAAATTTTGGGTGAGGTGAACACACTTGTGACAAACACAAGACAGAACACGAAACAAAGGGTATAACTTGGATATGAAAACATAAGAATGGAAGTAACTGCAGAAGGCCTATTGGCCCATACTTCCTCTTGCTGCTTCCATATTGGTTCGGGGTCTTGAGGTGGGTAGAATATAGTTGTGCATTAATTGTCTGTTGATTGCTGGTGTTGACTTTTTGATGTATAGTGCCTCGCAGATGTCGAGCCGCCTGCTATCGCTGTATCTATCGATGATTTTTGTTAAGATTTCTCTGGTGATGGTCTGGTTGTGAGAAGAGATTATGTGTTCCTTGATGGAGCCCTGTTGTTTATGCATTGTTAATCGCCTGAAAAGAGATGTTGTTGTCTTGCCTATATACTGAGTTCTTTGGGACTTACACTCCTCAAGTGGGCATTTAAAGGCATAGACGACGTAATTTACTATAAATTCACTATAAAACAAAAAAAACGCCAATCTACTCATGAAAAACTCCCCAGACACCAAGCAGAACGCCTTGAAGGAAACCAACGTCGTCTATGCCTTCACATGCCCGCTTGGGGGACTGTAAGCCCCAAAGATCTCAGTATATAGGCAAGACAACAACGTCTCTTTCCACCACAGTTGTTGTTACTGCCACAGTTGTTGCCACCACAGTTGTTGCCGCCACAGTTGTTGCCACCACAGTTGTTGCCACCACAGTTGTTGCTGCTACAGTTGTTACTGCCACAGTTGTTGCCACCACAGTTGTTGCTGCTACAGTTGTTGCTGCCACAGTTGTTGCTGCTACAGTTGTTACTGCCACAGTTGTTGCTGCTACAGTTGTTACTGCCACAGTTGTTGCTGCTACAGTTGTTACTACCACAGTTGTTGCTGCCACAGTTGTTGCCACCACAGTTGTTGCCACCACAGTTGTTGCCACCACAGTTGTTGCTGCTACAGTTGTTGCTGCCACAGTTGTTGCTGCCACAGTTGTTGCTGCCACAGTTGTTGCCACCACAGTTGTTGCTGCCACAGTTGTTGCCACCACAGTTGTTGCTGCCACAGTTGTTGCTGCCACAGTTGTTGCCACCACAGTTGTTGCTGCCACAGTTGCCACCACCACAGTTGTTGCCACCACAGTTGTTGCCACCACAGTTGCCACCACCACAGGTGTTGCCACCACAGTTGCCACCACCACAGGTGTTGCCACCACAGTTGCCACCACCACAGGTGTTGCCACCACCACAGTTGCCACCACCACAGTTGCCACCACCACAGGTGTTGCCACCACAGTTGCCACCACCACAGTTGCCACCACCACAGGTGTTGCCACCACAGTTGCCACCACCACAGGTGTTGCCACCACCACAGTTGCCACCACCACAGGTGTTGCCACCACAGTTGCCACCACCACAGGTGTTGCCACCACAGTTGCCACCACCACAGGTGTTGCCACCACAGTTCCCACCACCACAGGTGTTGCCACCACCACAGGTGTTGCCACCACCACAGGTGTTGCCACCACCACAGGTGTTGCCACCACAGTTGCCACCACCACAGTTGCCACCACCACAGTTGCCACCACCACAGTTGCCACCACCACAGGTGTTGCCACCACAGTTGCCACCACCACAGGTGTTGCCACCACCACAGTTGCCACCACCACAGGTGTTGCCACCACAGTTGCCACCACCACAGGTGTTGCCACCACAGTTGCCACCACCACAGTTGCCACCACCACAGTTGCCACCACCACAGGTGTTGCCACCACAGTTGCCACCACCACAGGTGTTGCCACCACCACAGGTGTTGCCACCACCACAGGTGTTGCCACCACCACAGGTGTTGCCACCACCACAGGTGTTGCCACCACCACAGGTGTTGCCACCACCACAGGTGTTGCCACCACAGTTGCCACCACCACAGTTGCCACCACCACAGTTGCCACCACCACAGGTGTTGCCACCACAGTTGCCACCACCACAGGTGTTGCCAGCACAGTTATCAGCGCCACAGGCCAGAAGCGGCCGCCATGTGTTATTGATCATGGCCGTCTTGGGAGTCATGGAGGCCGCTACCTGTGGCCTCCAGGAGCGACTGTCAAGGGTGGTGAGGGAGCCCTTGTGTGCTTGACGGCGGGGTAGTTCTGGCTAGCCGGCCTCTTGACCTCGGGGCAGCCCAGTGCTATGGAGCCGCAATCGAATGGTCCCAGCCAGTTCGATTCCCAGGGTGGGACAGAGATATTTTGGCATGTTTTGCTTCACCTTATGCCTCTGTTCACCTGGAGTCGGGTTGCGTCCTGGGGAAGGTTAGAGGTGCCATAGCGGGCACGGGATAAACGGATTTAGTGTCGCTGAGAATGAAGGAATCATGTAAATTTCCAAGTGAATATATATTAATTTCATTCACGGCTGATAGCGCCACCATTCACGGCTGATAGCGCCACCATTCACGGCTGATAGCGCCACCATTCACGGCTGATAGCGCCACCATTCACGGCTGATAGCGCCACCATTCACGGCTGATAGCGCCACCATTCACGGCTGATAGCGCCACCATTCACGGCTGATAGCGCCACCATTCACGGCTGATAGCGCCACCATTTTGAATGAAGGAAGGGCTTGAAGTGCTTGAGGGTTCCAGACTGTCCAATGAGAACAAACTTAGCTTTACCTGAACAAATCCACAAGGGCCGTGACGAGGATTCGAACCTGCGTCCGAGAGCATCCCAGACGCTGCCTTAATCAGCTGAGCTACGACATGGTCAAAAAGAGTTGAAACCGAAGTTCTACTGAACTTACTGGATCCTGCAGCCTCTCCGAGACACAAACCAGGGTTTTACACAACTCCTCCCCCCCCCCCATGCACTCGAGCTCGAGTTATGTCAAAATGCCGTTCTTCCTCTTCGCCCTTACTTCATTACACTCTTTTTGACCATGTCGTAGCTCAGTCGATTAAGTCAGCGTCTGGGATGCTCTCGGACGTAGGTTCGAATCCTCGTCACGGCCCTTGTGGATTTGTTCATTTGATGCATCACGCTATGGTGATTTGTGTGTGTAATGAAGTAAGGGCGAAGAGGGAGAACGGCCTATTGACATAGCCCGAGTGCAGGGGGGAGTTGTGTAAAACCTTGGTTTGTGTCTCGGAGAGGCTGCAGGATCCAGTAAGTTCAGTAGAACTTCGGTTTCAACCGTTTTTGACCATGTCGTAGCTCAGTCGATTAAGGCAGCGTCTGGGATGCTCTCGGACGTAAGTTCGAATCCTCGTCACGGCCCTTGTGGATTTGTTCATTTGATGCATCACGCTATGGTGATTTCTGTGTCTTAGCTTTACCGGGATGAGTTGTAACAGGGCGGTGTACAGTGACCCAGCATCTTCATGACCGCGTTTGGACGTAGAGGTGGACCTCTTAAGTCCTACTAAGTCCTGGACTTATCATCACGTCACCTTGGCATCCATCACGTCACTGAAGACGAGGCTTCCCCATCACACACACCTTCCCTGGCATCTGAGTCTGTGAGGAAGTTACTCCTCGGAGACGGAGATGGGAGGTGGCAACCACCACTTGAGGGGTGGGGGGAGGGGGGTGTGGTGGCTCTTGGTGCGTGCCTCAAGCACCAGTGTTGACGTGCTCGAGTTCCTCCTGCCTCAGGCCACAAGTGCGTCGTCTGCACCACTCAGCGGCCCGCAGCTGCTGAGTGGTGCAGGTGTGTGTGAGGAATGGCTGAGGGGCAGCTGTACCCTCACCAGGCACGTGTGTGAGGTACACGCCTCACACACGTGCCTAAAGTAGCCTATCACTCCTAAAGTAGCCTATCACTCCTAAAGTAGCCTATCACTCCTAAAGTAGCCTATTACTCCTAAAGTAGCCTATTACTCCTAAAGTAGCCTATTACTCCTAAAGTAGCCTATTACTCCTAAAGTAGCCTATCACTCCTAAAGTAGCCTATCACTCCTAAAGTAGCCTATTACTCCTAAAGTAGCCTATTACTCCTAAAGTAGCCTATTACTCCTAAAGTAGCCTATTACTCCTAAAGTAGCCTATCACTCCTAAAGTAGCCTATCACTCCTAAAGTAGCCTATCACTCCTAAAGTAGCCTATTACTCCTAAAGTAGCCTATTACTCCTAAAGTAGCCTATTACTCCTAAAGTAGCCTATTACTCCTAAAGTAGCCTATTTAAACTTGCTATCACTCAAGCTGTATAATGTATTTTAATTATAATCAGTTTTGATGGCAAATCACACCCGTCGAAGGATATTATTACCCCTGAGTGATGCGCCAGATACATCCCAAGAGTTAGCCGAACCGGCTCTCACACAAAGGGAGCCGGTCGGCCGAGCGGACTGCACGCTGGATCCTGTGGTCCTGGGTTCGATCCCAGGCGCCGGCGAGAAACAATGGGCAGAGTTTCTTTCACCCTATGCCCCTGTTACCTAGCAGTAAAATAGGTACCTGGGTGTTAGTCAGCTGTCACGGGCTGCTTCCTGGGGGTGGAGGCCTGATCGAGGACCGGGCCGCGGGGACACTAAAAAGCCCCGAAATCATCTCAAGATAACCATATTGTGTAAAGCAAGTCTCTGCAGTTGAGGCAAGGATAAAGAACTGTAAGGCTTTATCTCTAAGGCTGACCCGAGGGTGTCTTGTTAGAGGTGGTCTGACCCGAGGATGTGGCTCATTGTTAGAGGTGGTCTGACCCGAGGGTGTGGCTCATTGTTAGAGGTGGTCTGACCCGAGGGTGTGGCTCATTGTTAGAGGTGGTCTGACCCGAGGGTGTGGCTCATTGTTAGAGGTGGTCTAACCCGAGGGTGTGGCTCATTGTTAGAAGTGGTCTGACCCGAGGGTGTGGCTCATTGTTAGAGGTGGTCTGACCCGAGGGTGTGGCTCATTGTTAGAGGTGGTCTAACCCGAGGGTGTGGCTCATTGTTAGAAGTGGTCTGACCCGAGGGTGTGGCTCATTGTTAGAGGTGGTCTGACCCGAGGGTGTGGCTCATTGTTAGAAGTGGTCTGACCCGAGGGTGTGGCTCATTGTTAGAGGTGGTCTGACCCGAGGGTGTGGCTCATTGTTAGAGGTGGTCTAACCCGAGGGTGTGGCTCATTGTTAGAGGTGGTCTAACCCGAGGGTGTGGCTCATTGTTAGAAGTGGTCTGACCCGAGGGTGTGGCTCATTGTTAGAGGTGGTCTGACCCGAGGGTGTGGCTCATTGTTAGAAGTGGTCTGACCCGAGTCATTTCCACTCAGAGGTGTGGTAGCTTTTTGGCAAGTGAAGTCAATTGCAGACGGTTTGGGAAATATAAATCTACATATGGTTATTGTCTAGAGATTTTTAAACGAGTTTTAATAGATTTTAATAGAGAGAGAGAAAGGGGAAAGGGGTGATTCCTGGCTCTGAGAGAAAGGGTGAAGGGGTGAGCCATTCTCTGAGAGAAAGGGGGAAGGGGTGATTCCTGGCTCTGAGAGAAAGGGTGAAGGGGTGATCCATTCTCTGAGAGAAAGGGGGAAGGGGTGATCCATTCTCTGAGAGAAAGGGGAAAGGGGTGAGCCATTCTCTGAGAGAAAGGGGGAAGGGGTGATCCATTCTCTGAGAGAAAGGGGAAAGGGGTGAGCCATTCTCTGAGAGAAAGGGGAAAGGGGTGAGCCATTCTCTGAGAGAAAGGGGGAAGGGGTGAGCCATTCTCTGAGAGAAAGGGGGAAGGGGTGAGCCATTCTCTGAGAGAAAGGGGGAAGGGGTGAGCCATTCTCTGAGAGAAAGGGGGAAGGGGTGAGCCATTCTCTGAGAGAAAGGGGGAAGGGGTGAGCCATTCTCTGAGAGAAAGGGGGAAGGGGTGAGCCATTCTCTGAGAGAAAGGGGAAAGGGGTGAGCCATTCTCTGAGAGAAAGGGGAAAGGGGTGAGCCATTCTCTGAGAGAAAGGGGGAAGGGGTGAGCCATTCTCTGAGAGAAAGGGGAAAGGGGTGAGCCATTCTCTGAGAGAAAGGGGAAAGGGGTGAGCCATTCTCTGAGAGAAAGGGGGAAGGGGTGATCCATTCTCTGAGAGAAAGGGGGAAGGGGTGATCCATTCTCTGAGAGAAAGGGGAAAGGGGTGAGCCATTCTCTGAGGGAAAGGGGAAAGGGGTGAGCCATTCTCTGAGAGAAAGGGGGAAGGGGTGATTCCTGGCTCTGAGAGAAAGGGTGAAGGGGGTGATCCATTCTCTGAGAGAAAGGGTGAAGGGGTGATCCATTCTCTGAGAGAAAGGGGGAAGGGGTGATCCATTCTCTGAGAGAAAGGGGGAAGGGGTGATCCATTCTCTGAGAGAAAGGGGGAAGGGGTGATCCATTCTCTGAGAGAAAGGGGGAAGGGGTGATCCATTCTCTGAGAGAAAGGGGTAATGGGTGATCCAGGCTCTGAGAGAAAGGGGTAATGGGTGATCCAGGCTCTGAGAGAAAGGGGGAAGGGGTGATCCATTCTCTGAGAGAAAGGGGGAAGGGGTGATCCATTCTCTGAGAGAAAGGGGTAATGGGTGATCCAGGCTCTGAGAGAAAGGGGGAAGGGGTGATCCATTCTCTGAGAGAAAGGGGTAATGGGTGATCCAGGCTCTGAGAGAAAGGGGTAATGGGTGATCCAGGCTCTGAGAGAAAGGGGGAAGGGGTGATCCAGGCTCTGAGAGAAAGAGGGAAGGGGTGATCCAGGCCCTGAGAGAAAGGGGAAAGGGGTGATCCATTCTCTGAGAGAAAGGGTGAAGGGGTGATCCATTCTCTGAGAGAAAGGGGGAGGGGGTGATCCATTCTCTGTGAGAAAGGGGGAAGGGGTGATCCAGGCCCTGAGAGAAAGGGGGAAGGGGTGATCCAGGCTCTGAGAGAAAGGGGGGAAGGAGTTGAGACAAGGGTGTGTGATAAACAGTGTTGGATTTAGCAGAAGGGATGGGGGTGAAAGGCGGAAATCCTGCAAGGATTTAGGGATTCGAAGGATAGTGGTCACTAGGGATCCCAGTGGGATGTGTCGCCGGGGAGGAGGAAGGGGGAGGTCCAGTAAACATGGGGAGCAGTTCCTGGCTCCAACAGTCTGGTGAAACCATCCAATATACGTATAGTACTGGAACCCCCCTCGAATATATAAATATATATATATATATATATATATATATATATATATATATATATATATATATATATATATATATATATATATATATATATATATATATATATAATTATATGTTATTGGAGATTCGAACTCAGAAGTATAGCATCATAGTCCTGTCAGCCAGGGATGGTGACGATAAGGAAGGATCTGTGAGGTACATAGGTGAGACTTTCAGCCTTACCCTCTCTACCCTCCCTCCATCCCCTCTCTACCCCCCCTCCCCCCTTCCCTCCCCCCCCCCCCTTGGGATCTCCATTACTCTATTTCTGATTATTTTGATGAGCAGCACTAATGGGAACCGCTGGTTGTAATTAGTGAGTTGTGATTATAATCACCGGGTCGTTAGCGGTTATGGGAGTTTTATTGTTAGGAAGAGGGGTAGTTATAGTGTTGTTAGGGGTGGTTATAATGTTGTTAGGGGTGGTTGTAGTGTTGTTAGTGATGGTTATAGTGTTGTTAGTGGTAGTTATAGTGTTGTTAGTGGTAGTTATAGTGTTGTTAGTGGTAGTTATAGTGTTGTTAGTGGTAGTTATAGTGTTGTTAGTGGTGGTTATAGTGTTGTTAGTGGTAGTTATAGTGTTGTTAGGGGTAGTTATAGTGTTGTTAGTGGTAGTTATAGTGTTGTTAGTGGTAGTTATAGTGTTGTTAGTGATAGTTATAGTGTTGTTAGGGGTAGTTATAGTGTTGTTAGTGATAGTTATAGTGTTGTTAGTGGTAGTTATAGTGTTGTTAGGGGTAGTTATAGTGTTGTTAGTGGTAGTTATAGTGTTGTTAGTGGTAGTTATAGTGTTGTTAGTGGTAGTTATAGTGTTGTTAGTGATAGTTATAGTGTTGTTAGTGGTAGTTATAGTGTTGTTAGTGGTAGTTATAGTGTTGTTAGTGGTAGTTATAGTGTTGTTAGTGGTAGTTATAGTGTTGTTAGTGGTGGTTATAGTGTTGTTAGTGGTAGTTATAGTGTTGTTAGGGGTAGTTATAGTGTTGTTAGTGGTAGTTATAGTGTTGTTAGTGGTAGTTATAGTGTTGTTAGTGGTAGTTATAGTGTTGTTAGTGGTAGTTATAGTGTTGTTAGTGGTAGTTATAGTGTTGTTAGTGGTAGTTATAGTGTTGTTAGTGGTAGTTATAGTGTTGTTAGTGGTAGTTATAGTGTTGTTAGGGGTAGTTATAGTGTTGTTAGTGGTAGTTATAGTGTTGTTAGTGGTAGTTATAGTGTTGTTAGTGGTAGTTATAGTGTTGTTAGTGATAGTTATAGTGTTGTTAGTGGTAGTTATAGTGTTGTTAGTGGTAGTTATAGTGTTGTTAGTGGTAGTTATAGTGTTGTTAGTGGTAGTTATAGTGTTGTTAGTGGTAGTTATAGTGTTGTTAGTGGTGGTTATAGTGTTGTTAGTGGTAGTTATAGTGTTGTTAGGGGTAGTTATAGTGTTGTTAGTGGTAGTTATAGTGTTGTTAGTGGTAGTTATAGTGTTGTTAGTGGTAGTTATAGTGTTGTTAGTGGTAGTTATAGTGTTGTTAGTGGTAGTTATAGTGTTGTTAGTGGTAGTTATAGTGTTGTTAGTGGTAGTTATAGTGTTGTTAGTGGTAGTTATAGTGTTGTTAGTGGTAGTTATAGTGTTGTTAGTGGTAGTTATAGTGTTGTTAGTGGTAGTTATAGTGTTGTTAGTGGTAGTTATAGTGTTGTTAGTGGTAGTTATAGTGTTGGTAGTGGTAGTTATAGAGGTGTGTGAGGGTGAGTGAGGGAGGAAAGATGGGTGAGGGTGGGGGTGGAGACGGGCAGGGGGGGGTACACCCCGCCGCCTGGTAAGCCATATTGATCCCTCGAACCTTGTGAACGACGGTATGCATGGCCAGCATGTGTACGGAGGGAGAGTGGCCAGCATGTGTACGGAGGGAGAGTGGCCAGCATGTGTACGGAGGGAGAGTGGCCAGCATGTGTACGGAGGGAGAGTGGCCAGCATGTGTACGGAGGGAGAGTGGCCAGCATGTGTACGGAGGGAGAGTGGCCAGCATGTGTACGGAGGGAGAGTGGCCAGCATGTGTACGGAGGGAGAGTGGCCAGCATGTGTACGGAGGGAGAGTGGCCAGCATGTGTACGGAGGGAGAGTGGCCAGGAGTGAGGGAGGAAGAGTGGACAGGAGAGATGGAGTTACACAAACACAGATACTAATGAAGACAGGTGAGCAGTGTACACACACACACACACACACACACACACACACACACACACACACACACACACAGGTCTCTGACTACATGATGGAACTCAAACTTGTGATCAAGGGACATGAGGTCTGGGAAAGTAGACTTACCTTACTCATGCCTTGCCTCCTACCTCACCTCCTGCCTCACCTCCTGCCTCATCTACCTCCTCTCCTGCCTCACCCGCTTCCCTATAAATGACTCATTAAAGATCTTAGCCAGAGGTTCGCTGAGGGCCTGTGCTGCATCTTTTAACACCCACGATGATATCTTGTCTGATCCAACACCTTCAGAGTCGTCCAGTGAAGCTGGAGGCTTCTTCCTGTGCCGTCACCTCAATATTTATCACTCTCTCATCTAGGTTATCTCCTGACACTGGAAGCTGGTCAGATTCAGCCGTGAACAGTCCATGGGAACTGGCTTCTAGTGCCTCGCAAATGTGTGTGTGTGTGAGAGAGAGAGAGAGAGAGAGAGAGAGATGGGTGGGGGTTACAACCACAGTAAGACACTAAGGCAGGCAACCTGTGCATGGGTGTCTGCAACAATTATATACACCAGCCTGACACAGAGTACCACTTACCTTGCAGGTATGAGCGAGAGCCACGGGGACCCCCGAGCCACGGGGACCCCCCGAGCCACGGGGACCCCCGAGCCACGGGGACCCCCGAGCCACGGGGACCCCCGAGCCACGGGGACCCCCGAGCCACGGGGACCCCCCGAGCCACGGGGACCCCCGAGCCACGGGGACCCCCGAGCCACGGGGACCCCCGAGCCACGGGGACCCCCGAGCCACGGGGACCCCCGAGCCACGGGGACCCCCGAGCCATCACTGGACGGTAAAGTCTCTCCTTTGTGCATGATAATATTGACTGTTTCTTGCTTTTCCTGAAGATTATGTTGTGTGTGTTTTGGTGTGGATGACGACGGCGAGTTTGGAGAACTGGATTGGTCTTCTTCTTCGGCTGGTCAGTGGAGCCGGTCGGCCGAGCGGACAGCACGCTGGACTTGTGATGATGTGGTCCTGGATTCGATCCCAGGCGCCGGCGAGAAACAATGGGCAGAGTTTCTTTCACCCTATGCCCCTGTTACCTAGCAGTAAAATAGGTACCTGGGTGTTAGTCAGCTGTCACGGGCTGCTTCCTGGGGGTGGAGGCCTGGTCGAGGACCGGGCCGCGGGGACACTAAAAAGCCCCGAAATCATTCTCAAGATAACCTCAAGATAACCTTCCCTGCGTGGGTTGTGAGCCCTTGACCATGTGGTTAAGGGCTCCTGGTCGGGGCTGCGATGACTTCGATTCCTGCGGGTCGGTGTTCGATCCCCAATGGTGTACGTCGCTGGGTACCATTCCTTCGCTACGTACTATTATCTCAGCTCTTGTCCTGTCGGCGTATTCCTTCCCTGTTCTGTATGATCATACTGACCGCAGGGCACAGGGGACAAGGCACAGATTACCCACCCACAGGGCCATCACAGCCTGGTTGATCAGGTATCCTTTGAAGGTTGTTGTCGAGTCTCTTTTGAACATTGCGAGGGCGGCCAGTTATAACTTGTATGTGACTTGTATGCAATCGATTTGAGAATGGTCCAGGACGGACCGAAACGTTGTCGTCCCTTCACCTTCTAGTGTGTGGTCTGGTCAACATAACTTAATTGTATGTGTAGGGTAAGAGTGTTGATGTTGATGTAGTTTTCTCTCAGCGTGTCTATTGCACTTCTGCTCGTCAATGGAGTCATTCTGCACATCCTGCCATGCCTCCTGGTCTCATGTGATGGTGTTTCTGTGTGTAGATTTGGGACCAGCCCTTCTAATATTTTCCAAGTGTAAATTATTATGTATCTCCCGCCTGCGCTCTAGGGGAATATAAATGTAAAAATTTTAAGCGGTCCCAATATCTTAGATGTTTTATAGAGTGGATTCTAGCGGGAAAAGGATCTTTTCTCTCTCTCTCTCTCTCTCTCTCTCTCTCTCTCTCTCTCTCTCTCTCTCTCTCTCTCTCTCTCTCTCTCTCTCTCTCTCTCTCTCTCTCTCTCTCTCTCTCTCTCACTGTTTACCTCTGGCGTCTCATCATCGCCTAATATTGACATTCAGGAAACTGATGAGGTCCCGTGTGTGTACTCACCTAGTTGTACTCACCTAGTTATGCTTGCAGGGTCGAGCTTTTTGTTTTCAATACATTTTTAACACACACATCCCCAGGAAGTAGCCCGTAGTAGATGTCTAACTACCAGGTACCTATTTACTGCTAGGTGATCAGACGCATCACGGTGAAAGAGACTGCCCCATTTGTTTCTGCTGATGCCGGGGATCGAACCTGTGATATTAGGACTACGACCCAAGAACATTGTCCACTCAACCGCGAGGCCTCCCGTGTGTACTCACCTATTTGTGCTTGCGGGGGTTGAGCTTTGGCTCTTTGGTCCAAAGAGTGTGTGTGTGTGTGTGTGTGTGTGTGTGTGTGTGTGTGTGTGTAATTACCTAAGTGTAGTTACAGGATGAGAGCTACGCTCGTGGTGTCCCGTCTTCCCAGCACTCTTTGTCATATAACGCTTTGAAACTACTGTGTGTGTGTGTGTGTGTGTGTGTGTGTGTGTGTGTGTGTGTGTGTGTGTGTGTGTGTGTGTGTGTGTGTGTGTGTGTGTATTACACCTCTCAAGGCGTGTGGTGTTTATATGTGTTTTAATGTTTGGGGAAACTAGCTTGTCATGAAACTTTGATGGCTGCCTTTTAAAGTTTGTTCACCTCCCGCCCGCTGATAATGTCAACATTTTGCAAAATACTGTAAAATGTGTATGTTGCAACATCCATTATTTGTTGTTTGTTTTTATTTTTTGTTTTTTTTTTTACATTTACAAGCTGAATTTTTGTGTTATGTTTATCGTCTCCATATTTGTAAATAAAAGGTTTATTTGAGTTTTAACAGGATTCGGTGACTGGATTTTTCTAGAAAAAAACATATATTCAAATACGTGTATATACGTATATGTACAGATATATATATATATAGTGCCATTCCAGGGAGCAAATAACAGGCTCAGTTAAAACACTCATTACTTATACACCATATACTTTTTTCACCTCTCATCACCTGCATATTTTATATACATTTATATAAATATATAATCAGAGAGAGAGAGAGAGAGAGAGAGAGAGAGAGAGAGAGAGAGAGAGAGAGAGAGAAGGGAAGGGAATTATCAGGGGAAAGCGCCAAGCCATTACGACTATATAGCACTGGGAAGGGGGTCAGGATAAGGATTAGGGATGGGACGGGGGGACAGGAATGGTGCCCAACCACTTGGACGGTCGGGGATTGAACGCCGACCTGCATGAAGTGAGACCGTCGCTCTACCGTCTAGTCCAAGTGGAGGGACAGAGAGACAGAGAGAGAGAGAGAGACGGATAAAATTCGCTAAATAACATCACTGAGGCAGCATTCTTAGGGATCTCCGTAGCGCAGTAGTCGTCGTTTCTACTTAACAGCTGAATGGTCCCCGGGCTAAATCCCCAGGCAGAACGGAAAGATTTACCTTGTTTTTTTCTTCACCTGATGCCTCTGCTCACCTAGCAGTAAATATGCAACTGGGAGATAGTCAACTGTTGTGGGTTGTATCCTGGAGGAGGGTCAGTAGTGGAATACTCTATAGTAGAAGACAACAAACCCATTCTCACACCTTCTGGATAGTTACCTTGATGTGTGTGGGGATCTGAAAGTATATTACGGTTCCAATAATAGTCTGCTTTTAAGCTGGCAAGTGAACCTTTGTTATAAACAGAGAATAATTTTAAGTTACAACTTTATTGTATTATCAATCGTAGGTTTAAAATATATAAAAATTCAATGCTTAACTCGTTTTCTTTGAAAGGGTTTGAAGAATTTGGTTTTATGTAAATAAAATTCAATGCGATACTCAAATAGTTTTCCAATTTCATATTTTACGTTTGGGAATAATACACCATATTAATGTAATTAAATGTAATGAAACCAAGCCTATCCTTACCCTAACCTAACCATGGATAGGGGCGCAGATGATAGTACTAATTACGTAGTAGTGTTGAAGTGACCACCTGCAAGGTGATCACTTCCTCCCCTGGCAGGAGGCAGCAGCACAAGGCAGCAGTACAAGGCAGCAGTACAAGGCAGCAGCACAAGGCAGCAGTACAAGGCAGCAGTACAAGGCAGCAGTACAAGGCAGCAGTACAAGGCAGCAGCACAAGGCAGCAGTACAAGGCAGCAGCACAAGGCAGCAGTACAAGGCAGCAGTACAAGGCAGCAGTACAAGGTAGCAGTACAAGGCAGCAGCACAAGGCAGCAGTACAAGGCAGCAGTACAAGGCAGCAGCACAAGGCAGCAGCACAAGGCAGCAGTACAAGGCAGCAGTACAAGGCAGCAGTACAAGGCAGCAGTACAAGGCAGCAGTACAAGGCAGCAGTACAAGGCAGCAGTACAAGGTAGCAGTACAAGGCAGCAGCACAAGGCAGCAGTACAAGGTAGCAGTACAAGGCAGCAGCACAAGGCAGCAGTACAAGGCAGCAGTACAAGGCAGCAGCACAAGGCAGCAGTACAAGGCAGCAGCACAAGGCAGCAGTACAAGGCAGCAGCACAAGGCAGCAGTACAAGGCAGCAGTACAAGGCAGCAGTACAAGGCAGCAGTACAAGGCAGCAGTACAAGGTAGCAGTACAAGGCAGCAGCACAAGGCAGCAGTACAAGGTAGCAGTACAAGGCAGCAGTACAAGGCAGCAGTACAAGGCAGCAGTACAAGGCAGCAGTACAAGGCAGCAGTACAAGGCAGCAGTACAAGGCAGCAGCACAAGGCAGCAGTACAAGGCAGCAGCACAAGGCAGCAGTACAAGGCAGCAGCACAAGGCAGCAGTACAAGGCAGCAGTACAAGGCAGCAGTACAAGGCAGCAGCACAAGGCAGCAGTACAAGGCAGCAGTTCAGTGCTGTTCCCCCACGGTAAATATTGCACCTTAATGCATCATTTTAATAAACCATTAAAGCATCGTAATACTAACTTTATCTTTGCATCGGTGAACAGCTGGGCTCCGTGTCGAGGTTCGTGGTTAGCTGAAACATTTATATTTTGTGCGGAGCGGGAGAGAGATCAGCTTCTCTTACACAGAGAAAGAACGATAACTTATCTTGTCTCATCTCAACTAACCTAAGCAAACCTCACCTTTCGAGTTGTAGAAATACCCTAAACTGCTCTATTTATTGTTATTTTAGAATTAGCTACTCAGAACGAAATGTCCATGTAGCACGGGCTATGGTGAGCCCGTAAAAATGCTCTTATTCTTTTGAGATGTATCTTATTGTCTCAATTAACGTACTTGAACCTCACCTCACAACCTCACCTCACAACCTCACCTCACAACCTCACCTCACAACCTCATAACCCACAAGAGGGGACAGTTTCGATGCACTAGGAAGGGCCAACATTTCTCCCTTTTACAGGTGTGGAGAGTGTGTGTGTGTGTGGTGGTGTATGGTAGACCTAGAGAGCCGTAGCCGCCACGGCCAGGATTTGCAGCTGTAAATACTCTTGCGAATTCAACGTTTTATGCGTGTTTGCCTCGCCTATTGTTGTTTGTGTCCTGTTGGGCCGCCCCCCCCTCCCCTCCCCCCTTTGTGTGTTTTACTGGGGCCCTCTATTCTACCTGTGTGTTTGTGTGTGTTTTACACGCCTAAACTTTATCATTTTTTTACAGTTCTTTGTTTTGCCGATGTGTGATATATATTTCTTTACCTGTGTGGTTTACAGTCCCCTCACTCTAGTGTGGTTTACAGTCCCCTCACTCTAGTGTGGTTTACAGTCCCCTCACTCTAGTGTGGTTTACAGTCCCCTCACTCTTGTGTAGTTTACAGCCCCCTCACTCTTGTGTGGTTTACAGTCCCCTCACTCTTGTGTGGTTTACAGCCCCCTCACTCTTGTGTGGTTTACATCCCCTTTTCCTTCTTGTAAATACAAGTGTGGACAGCGTGCACAACTGGTAGACAGTGTTAAGCGGCACAAATGGACACAGATTGACAGAGGGAAGGACAGACAGACAGACAGACAGACAGACAGACAGACAGACAGACAGACAGACAGACAGACAGACAGACAGACGAGCGGACACAAAAGCCCCTCGCCCCTAGTGCAGAATTTTGCCTGTCAACCCCCCCCCCCCCCCCTGTAACTAAACTGAGTTACACAACACCTGGCCTCTATTGACGGGGTGTTTTTACCAGGGGGCTGTGACTGACAGAGGCGGATTTAAGGGGGCTGGCAGAGGGGGATTTAAGGGGGGCTGGCAGAGGGGATTTAAGGGGGCTGACAGAGGGGGATTTAAGGGAGACTGGCAGAGGGAATTTAAGGGAGACTGACAGAGGGCGATTTAAGGGAGACTGACATAGGCGGATTTAAGGGGGACTGGCAGAAGGGATTTAAGGGGGACTGGCAGAGGGGGATTTAAGGGAGACTGGCAGAGGCGGATTTAAGGGGGCTGACAGAGGGGGATTTAAGGGAGACTGGCAGAGGCGGATTTAAGGGAGACTGACAGAGGGGAAATGTAGACAGTTGACTGTGTTATGGGGGGGAACAGGTAGGCTAAGGGGGTTGATGGGGGTAGTTTAGGAGGGAGTTAGTACAAGTTATGGGGTAATTGATGTTCACAGTGTTCAAGAGTGAACTGGATAAGCACCTCCAAAGGATACCTGATCAACCAGGCTGTGATTCATACGTCAGGCTGCGAGCAGCCGCGTCTAACAGCCTGGTTGAGCAGTCCAGCAACGAGGAGGCCTGGTCGACGACCGGGCCGCGGGGACGCTAAGCCCCGGAAACACTTCAAGGTAACATCGTTGGTGTTGAAAATGGTGGGTTAATGCTGAGTTCTGAATAGTTAAATCTAAAAAAACAACTGTAACGTCGCTTGAGAATGAACCATGTAGGCTCGAAACGTTGTGTAAATTTTATAATACGTGTAATACATTCTACAGTTATTTATTTTTCTTCACCTCGAACGAACATGACTTTTGGAAAACTCTTCCAGTTAAACCCCAGATGTTGGAGCACTAGTTAGAGGGATAGAAGCCCTAAACCAGAATACAGTATATATCAATATACTGTATATATTATATAGTATAAATATATATCAATACAGAATATGCTGTCATATTCAATGAGACATGTATAAATGAAAACCTGCTGGCAGTATACACCAATATGTGTGTGTGTGTGTGTGTGTGTGTGTGTGTGTGTGTGTGTATGTGTGTGTGTGTGTGTGTGTGTGTGTGTGTGTGTGTGTGTGTGTGTGTGTGTGTGTGTGTGTGTGTGTGTGTGTGTGTGTGTGTGTGTGTGTGTGTGTGTGTGTGTGTGTGTATGTATGTATTAAAGGAAAGTTGAGAGGCCCCTTAATGGTGGTCATACGTTGTTTGGAGACCTGGTAACGACCCGAGCCTCGTTACCTCCTCGTAACCACCACTCACCTCGTTTGCCTCGCTCGTTACGGCCTGCCACTCCCCCCCCCCACCCCCCCAACACAGCTCTCGAGGATTACTGCGCCGCACAGTACCTGAGTACCACAGTACCTGAGTACCACAGTACCTGAGTACCACAGTACCTGAGTACCACAGTACCTGAGTACCACAGTACCTGAGTACCACAGTACCTGAGTACCACAGTACCTGAGTACCACAGTACCATAAACACTGGTATTACCGCCCCCTACCACCAGTACTCTACCATAAACATCACAACTTTAACGTGAAAACTTTATCAGCTTTTTTATAGTTAAAAAAAAAATTATAAAGAAATTTGAACATAAATTCCTTTCGTCTAATGAAAAAAAATTTCTAGAAAGTTAATTAAGATATATATTCGTTCTGTGAATAATTAAAAAAAAATAAGCTTGTGGTTTAGCGTTAATGGGTTGAAGCCTGATGGAAAACTCATTAGGCTCCACTCAGGGGCTTATATGGAGCAACTACCTATATGGAGGAGTTTTATATGAGCAACGCTCATATAAAACTCCATTGGGTTTATACCTCGGCTGGGAAGTGTTTTCTCGGTCCTCCTGAACCACACTTCCTTGTCGCTTCCAGAAACAATGATCACGTACTCCAGGAAATGCTCTGGAACTATTCAGAGGGATTCTCAATTGACTTGAGAATGGTCCAGGACGGACCGAAACGTCGTCGTCCCTTCACCTTCTAGTGTGTGGTCTGGTCAACTATTCAGAGGGATTCTCAATTGACTTGAGAATGGTCCAGGACGGACCGAAACGTCGTCGTCCCTTCACCTTCTAGTGTGTGGTCTGGTCAACTATTCAGAGGGATTCTCAATTGACTTGAGAATGGTCCAGGACGGACCGAAACGTCGTCGTCCCTTCACCTTCTAGTGTGTGGTCTGGTCAACTATTCAGAGGGATTCTCAATTGACTTGAGAATGGTCCAGGACGGACCGAAACGTCGTCGTCCCTTCACCTTCTAGTGTGTGGTCTGGTCAACTATTCAGAGGGATTCTCAATTGACTTGAGAATGGTCCAGGACGGACCGAAACGTCGTCGTCCCTTCACCTTCTAGTGTGTGGTCAACTATTCAGAGGGATTTTTTTTATGTCTTACTAAAGAAAACCCGCTCTCGCACAAGACAGTACATATATGACTTATTGCTTATAGTCACTATTTGGCATATTAATAAGTACATATGTGGTATATTCCAAGAAAGAGAATATATATTTTAAAGTGAATTTCAAAGGGATTGTGTTAGCCAGTGAATGAAAAATGTTGATGAAAAAGAAAGGTATATGATGTTGCTAATAAGAGCCGCCAACTCTTGCTAATAAGAGCCACCAACTCTTACTAATAAGAACCACCAACTCTTACTAATAAGAGCCACCAACTCATATTAATCACTCTTCGTCGCCAACATTTGCATAATTACTCCCTCCCCAACGACATGAATTGGCTCAGCCTGGCTTCAGTTACCCCCCCCCCCCCTTTCTCTTCCAGATAAGAGTCCCTAAGGGTTAAGTCACCCCCCATGATGAGTATCCCTAACCGGTTGGTGAGGGTGGCTGATGTCGAGTTTACTCAAGATAACCTCAAGATACACTGCGTATCTGACGTGTCCCGTACTTGTCACAGACTGGTGCGTTGTGAGAGACACACACACACACTTGGGCCTTATTAGTCTCCTCTCTTGCAACAGTTGCAGGAATGGCGGATTTTACGTGGCGTTTAATTATTATTTTTTTTAATCAGTGTCTTGTGTGTTCATTAGTTTGGTGGTATTTATTGATTTACTCGGGTATGTTTTATTTAAATATTCTTGATAAATGGTGACTTCCTGGTTTTCTGTTTTTGGCAGTCTGTTCGTTTTCTGTTTGTCAGTATGCCCATTTTGTCTGCCAGTATGCCCGTTTTCTGTCTGCCAGTATGCCCGTTTTCTGTCTGCCAATATGCCCGTTTTCTGTCTGCCAGTATGCCCGTTTTCTGTCTGCCAGTATGCCCGTTTTCTGTCTGCCAGTATGCCCGTTTTCTGTCTTTACCAACCTGTCAGTTTTCTGTCTTTGCCAGCCAGCCCGTTTTCTATCTTTGCCAGCCAGCCCGTTTTCTGCCTTTGCCTGCCTGCCCGTTTTAAGTTTTTCCCAGGTTGCTTGCATGCATTTTTTTTGCTTGCATTGTGCTTGCAAAATCAACATTTTTGATCGACGAAGAACAATTACTTTCCTGCATGAAAATGTAAATATTGCCAGCAAATTTACCTCAGGCGAGAGAAGTGACATATTGAGAAAGTTGAGGCCCTCATGCTGCACACTAACTCATATGTTATGCATTTAGGAGTTGGTGAGAGGTTATGAATCAAGGAAAAGCTTTCTTTATCATACTTGTGTGAGCATTTAATTCTTACTATTGAAATTATTTACACATTTAAAATTAGTTGACGTTATTATTTGCATGTTTATTTACACTTATTTGTATCTTACACGTTTATTTACACTTATTTATACCTTACACGTTTATTTACACTTATTATTTACACCCTTCAGTTAATTGACTCTACTATTTACATCATTTACGCTTATTTACACTATTATTTACACCCTTTAATTTAATTTACACCCTTTACATTCATTTACACTATTAATGGATGTAAAGGGTGTTCCTGGCCTCAGGCAGCAGTTCCTGGCCTCCCAGGGGGGTGAGGGCCTCAGGCAGCAGTTCCTGGCCTCCCAGGGGGTGGGTGAGAGCCTCAGGCAGCAGTTCCTGGCCTCCCAGGGGGGTGAGGGCCTCAGGCAGCAGTTCCTGTCCTCCCAGGGGGGTGAGGGCCTCAGGCAGCAGTTCCTGGCCTCCCAGGGGGGGGGGGTGAGAGCCTCAGGCAGCAGTTCCTGGCCTCCCAGGGGGGTGAGGGCCTCAGGCAGCAGTTCCTGGCCTCCCAGGGGGGTGAGGGCCTCAGGCAGCAGTTCCTGGCCTCCCAGGGGGGGGGTGAGAGCCTCAGGCAGCAGTTCCTGGCCTCCCAGGGGGGTGAGGGCCTCAGGCAGCAGTTCCTGGCCTCCCAGGGGGGGGGTGAGAGCCTCAGGCAGCAGTTCCTGGCCTCCCAGGGGGGTGAGGGCCTCAGGCAGCAGTTCCTGGCCTCCCAGGGGGGTGAGGGCCTCAGGCAGCAGTTCCTGGCCTCCCAGGGGGGGGGGGGTGAGAGCCTCAGGCAGCAGTTCCTGGCCTCCCAGGGGGTGGGGGAGAGCCTCAGGCAGCAGTTCCTGGCCTCCCAGGGGGGGGGGTGAGAGCCTCAGGCAGCAGTTCCTGGCCTCCCAGGGGGGGGTGAGAGCCTCAGGCAGCCGTTCCTGGCCTCCCAGGGGGTGGGTGAGAGCCTCAGGCAGCAGTTCCTGGCCTCCCAGGGGGGTGAGGGACTCAGACAGCAGTTCCTGGCCTCCCAGGGAGGCGAGGGTCTCAGGCAACAGTTCCTGGCCTCCCAGGGAGGTGAGGGCCTCAGGCAACAGTTCCTGGCCTCCCAGGGAGGTGAGGGCCTCAGGCAACAGTTCCTGGCCTCCCAGGGGGGGGGTGAGAGCCTCAGGCAACAGTTCCTGGCCTCCCAGGGAGGCGAGGGCCTCAGGCAACAGTTCCTGGCCTCCCAGGGGGGTGAGAGGCTCAGGCAGCGGTTCCTGGTCTCCAAGGATCCAAATTCCTAGGAATATGGGAGTGTCGTCCTCTGTGACTCCTGACCTTTTGCTCCCGCCGTGCCTTCCTCCGTCTCCCTACTCCTCCTCAAGGACACGGAGGGTCAGCCGTGTCTCCCTCACGAGGACACGGAGGGTCAGCCGTGTCCCTCCCTCACGAGGACAAGGAGGGTCAGCCGTGTCCCTCCCTCACGAGGACACGGAGGGTCAGCCGTGTCCCTCCCTCACGAGGACACGGAGGGTCAGCCGTGTCCCTCCCTCACGAGGACACGGAGGGTCAGCCGTGTCTCTCTCACGAGGACACGGAGGGTCAGCCGTGTCCCTCCCTCACGAGGACACGGAGGGTCAGCCGTGTCTCCCTCACGAGGACACGGAGGGTCAGCCGTGTCTCCCTCACGAGGACACGGAGGGTCAGCCGTGTCTCCCTCACGAGGACACGGAGGGTCACCCGTGTCTCCCTCACGAGGACACGGAGGGTCACCCGTGTCTCCCTCACGAGGACACGGAGGGTCAGCCGTGTCTCTCCCTCACGAGGACACGGAGGGTCAGCCGTGTCTCCCTCACGAGGACACGGAGGGTCAGCCGTGTCTCCCTCACGAGGACACGGAGGGTCACCCGTGTCTCCCTCACGAGGACACGGAGGGTCAGCCGTGACTCTCCCTCACGAGGACACGGAGGGTCACCCGTGTCTCCCTCACGAGGACACGGAGGGTCACCCGTGTCTCCCTCACGAGGACACGGAGGGTCAGCCGTGTCCCTCCCTCACGAGGACACGGAGGGTCAGCCGTGTCCCTCCCTCACGAGGACACGGAGGGTCACCCGTGTCTCCCTCACGAGGACACGGAGGGTCAGCCGTGTCTCTCCCTCACGAGGACACGGAGGGTCAGCCGTGTCTCTCCCTCACGAGGACACGGAGGGTCACCCGTGTCTCTCCCTCACGAGGACACGGAGGGTCACCCGTGTCTCTCCCTCACGAGGACACGGAGAGTCACCCGTGTCTCTCCCTCACGAGGACACGGAGGGTCACCCGTGTCTCTCCCTCACGAGGACACGGAGGGTCAGCCGTGTCCCTCCCTCACGAGGACACGGAGGGTCACCCGTGTCTCCCTCACGAGGACACGGAGGGTCAGCCGTGTCTCTCCCTCACGAGGACACGGAGGGTCACCCGTGTCTCCCTCACGAGGACACGGAGGGTCACCCGTGTCTCCCTCACGAGGACACGGAGGGTCAGCCGTGTCTCCCTCACGAGGACACGGAGGGTCACCCGTGTCCCTCCCTCACGAGGACACGGAGGGTCAGCCGTGTCTCCCTCACGAGGACACGGAGGGTCACCCGTGTCTCCCTCACGAGGACACGGAGGGTCAGCCGTGTCTCCCTCACGAGGACACGGAGGGTCAGCCGTGTCTCCCTCACGAGGACACGGAGGGTCACCCGTGTCCCTCCCTCACGAGCACACGGAGGGTCACCCGTGTCTCCCTCACGAGGACACGGAGGGTCAGCCGTGTCTCCCTCACGAGGACACGGAGGGTCACCCGTGTCTCCCTCACGAGGACACGGAGGGTCACCCGTGTCTCCCTCACGAGGACACGGAGGGTCACCCGTGTCCCTGCAGACAATTATAATCTCAGAACAATGGCGTCGCTATATTAAAAAGCTATTTATGTCCTGTCTTGAATACAAGTTCGTGTTCGGCTGAATATAATCTAATTTATTCCCATTTTCTTCTAAGTGTCTCCCTATTATTATGGGTCACTATTATACTTGTCTGAAGCTTTGGTTGTATAAGTTTGTTGTATTCTGTCTTTTGTATTTTCTTTTTGTTCCCCATGACCTTCAAGTGTCGTTTGATTTGTGATAAATACATCAACTATGTGCTTGTTTCTTTGTCAAACTACCACCTGATTTGAGGTAATTTCTAGGTGGTTTGAGTTTTGCGTTGATTGTTGATGTGTTGGTTGTTGACCCTACCAGTCACCCTCCACCCTCACCCTACCAGTCACCCTCCACCCTCACCCTACCAGTCACCCTCCACCCTCACCCTACCAGTCACCCTCCACCCTCACCCTGCCAGTCACCCTCCACCCTCACCCTACCAGTCAGCCTCCACCCTCACCCTACCAGTCACCCTCCACCCTCACCCTGCCAGTCACCCTCCACCCTCACCCTGCCAGTCACCCTCCACCCTCACCCTGCCAGTCACCACCAGTGTCCCGGGTGACATAAATCAGGGTGAAGTCTAGTGTGATGGTCGTACCGTCAGGCCTTAGTGGCCCTCGGGTCGTTTGGTCGACCACCGCCCCCCTGTACCTGTCCTGGTGGACCACCCGGCGCCCCCTTCCCCCCCTCTCCCCCTTACACTGTACCACTGTACCATCGCTGGTACTGTATGGTGTACCATCGCTGGTACTGTATGCTGTACCATCGCTGGTACTGTATGGTGTACCATCGCTGGTACTGTATGCTGTACCATCGCTGGGTACTGTATGCTGTACCATCGCTGGGTACTGTATTCTGTACCATCGCTGGGTACTGTATACTGTACCATCACTGGGTACTGCATGCTGTACCATTGCTGGGTACTGTATGCTGTACCAGCGCTGGGTACTGTATGCTGTACCAGCGCTGGGTACTGGTACATTTACCTTGAAGTACTTGTCTTGAAAGTATAAGACCACACTTTTAGCAGTGAGAACAGACCTCAGATCTTCACCAACAACACAACACCTGGATCACATACAGTTCCTGCAGAACATTTGAACATTTTAATAGTAAGTTACTTAGTACCAAAGACAGATACCGAATAACAGTGTCGGTTTAACTATGCATAATGGGGAATATCTTCATGTCTTCAGGTAACACAAGCGGCGATGTTTAAAGTTTGTGTTACCTGAAGCATAATACGTATTTAAATCATACGAGAGAGATACTTTGCATAAGATGCAAAGTAAGTGTATCGCTTATGTATAATTTAAGATATGCACATAATGTTTGTTTTGGCTGTTAAACAAGCTTCAACGGTGTTTCAGTTGTTTTGGTGTACACACAGTTGTGTGTGTGTGTGTGTGTGTGTGTGTGTGTGTGTGTGTGTGTGTGTGTGTGTGTGTGTGTGTGTGTGTGTGTGTGTGTGTGTGTGTGCGCTTGCACAGCTGACGCAGCAAAGGGGCAGGGGGGGAGATGGAGGGGAGGGAGTTCCCCATCCCCTCTCCCACAGAGGTGGGAGAGGGGATAAGAATGGAAAGGGAAATGAATAGGGAGAAGCATGGAAAGGGGGAACGGAGGGAAAGGGAGTGGTCTGAGGTAGGAGAGGAGGGGGGGGGGGGAGGTGGAGTAGGGGGGAGGGAAGGGAAGGTGATAGGTAGAGGTGAGATAGTTTTAGCTGAGAGAAAAAGAGGGCGGGGTTACCTTGCGATGATTTCGGGCTCAACGTCCCCTCGGCCCGGTCCCCGACTAGTCCTCGTGCTTGCTGGACTGGTCAACTAGGCTGTTGGAGGCGACTGCTCGTAGCCTGATTGATCAGGTAGTCAAGATAAAAGGAACGGAACTCTGAGGGGAAAGCAAGAGAGAGAGAGAGAGGGGAGAAGTTAAACAGGAAAGGAAAAGGCGGATAAATAAGAGAGAGGACAAGGAGAAGAAATGGGTGTATAAGAAAGTGAACAAGAACAAAGGAGATGGAAGAGAGAGGGAACTGCCAG
>NC_091164.1:5500238-5547116 GCF_040958095.1 Procambarus clarkii
ATATGAGAAGAATCAAGACGGATGAAGATAGACAGAGACTACAGGATGACCTGGATAAACTGGAGGAATGGTCTAGAAAATGGCTGCTGAAGTTCAACTCTGGAAAGTGTAAGGTAATGAAATTAGGCGAAGGGAGCAGGAGGCTGAACACAAGGTATCATCTGGGAGGGGAAATCCTGCAAGAATCAAATAGAGAGAAGGATCTGGGGGTTGATATCACACCGAACCTGTCCCCAGAGGCCCACATCAAAAGAATATCATCAGCGGCATATGCTAGACTGGCCAACATAAGAACTGCCTTCAGAAACTTGTGTAAGGAATCTTTCAGAACCCTGTATACCACTTATGTAAGACCAATCCTGGAGTATGCAGCTCCAGCCTGGAGTCCATACCTAGTTAAACACAAGACAAAGTTAGAGAAGATTCAGCGGTATGCCACCAGGCTCGTCCCGGAACTGAGAGGATTGAGCTACGAGGAAAGGCTAAAGGAGCTGAACCTCACATCCCTGGAAAACAGAAGAGTAAGGGGAGACATGATAACCACCTACAAAATTCTCAGGGGAATTGACAGGGTGGACAAAGACAAACTCTTCAGCACGGGTGGGACACGAACAAGGGGACACAGGTGGAAACTTAGTACCCAGATGAGCCACAGAGACGTTAGAAAGAATTTTTTCAGTGTCAGAGTAGTTAATAAATGGAATGCACTAGGAAGTGATGTGGTGGAGGCTGACTCCATACACAGTTTCAAATGTAGGTATGATAGAGCCCAGTAGGCTCAGGAATCTGTACACCAGTTGATTGACAGTTGAGAGGCGGGACCAAAGAGCCAAAGCTCAACCCCCGCAAGCACAATTAGGTGAGTACAATTAGGTGAGTACGGTGCCAGAGGGGCCACACCACCGCCAGAGGTCCACAGAGGGCCACACACGGTGCCAGAGGGCCACACCACCGCCAGAGGGCCACACCACCGCCAGAGGTCCACAGAGGGCCATACACAGTGCCAGAGGGGCCACACCACCGCCAGAGCCCCACAGGGGGCCACACACGGTGCCAGAGGGCCACACCACCGCCATACACCTCCACAAGAGCCCATTAAAGACCATGAAAGAGCCACAACATGGCACTATACAAACCCATAATGAGGTAACGTTCCGCGGTGCCAAAACTGTCGAGCGGGAGAAAAAGTGCCATGGTGGGGTGTGAAATGGGGAGGGGGGGCGGGGGGGAGGAAGAGGGGTGTAGTCTGTGATTTGCGAGAGGGTGGGGGGAATTTGTGGGGGGGGGGAGGTGGGGAAGTCCTTGTGACCTGTAGAATGTGGAGGAGAGGTGCAGGAGAGGAACTTAAGATTTGCGAAAGAATTTTTTTGACAGAGCCCCGCTCCTGTGCCAGGTAAGTCCACTACGGGCTCACCATAGCCCGTGCTACTTGGAGCTTGTTCCGAGTAGCTGAATCTATAACAACATGTTTTTTTAAGTCATTAGTCTGTACTCTGGAGTACGACCTTGGAGCCCGTACCATTACTACCTGACCCCCCCCCCCATCATTCATCAGACTGTTGGACCAAGTGGAGAGACGGGCAAGAAGGCTCACCTCTAGTCTTGACCAAGTCGGGTGGGAACGGTCTGAACATCAGAGTCTGCAACACCCCGTTGGTGGTCTTACTGTTATGTACAAGGCCAATATCTCAAAGTTCCGCACCTGGCCCAACTCCGTGGACTACCAGTAGTTGCCACCCGTAGCACTAGGCCCTCAACCTTCAACAGCCTCATGCTAGAAGTGCTTTTCTCAACAACATCACTCCATCAGCAGCCATTCACTCCGAGGCTGACTCGCATCTGGAACTTGTTCACTCAACACGGGAGATCAGGTCAACTGATCACATGAAGGCTCTGGCACACAGTTGGCTACAGGCTCATCCTCTTCCTTATATGATTGTTACCTAATGTTGTTAATTAATAAAGGCTCTTCCTGCTGTACATATAACAGGCTCATGAAATAAATGGGCCTCTAGGAGTAGGGTTTAACTTAACTGAGGAAGGATTACAGCTCTTGCTTGCAGTTTCACCAGGTTCCTTATATGATAGTTCCCTATGTGATAGTTTCAAAGTACATTCTCATGCAATAAAGAGTCTCTAGCAGCAGGCTTCCGATAAACTGAGGTAGGATAACAGCTCATGCTTGCAGTTTCACCAGGCACGTCATTTGACAGCCCTTATGAACCCTTGTCTTAGTTAAAAACAAAAAAAAGCGAGAGCTCTCTCTCTCTTACCTCTGCCTCGCCCCTCTAGTGACAGCAGTGGTTTGGCACACACGGCCTTACACCTCACCTGAAAACAAACAAGATTATTAATGAACCATCAATCATCACTCAATAAAGTTACGGGCTATTCATGCCCGTGCCACCTCTTGGGTGGCTTAATCTTCCTCAATCAATCATCACTCAATAAAGTTACGGGCTATTCATGCCCGTGCCACTTCTTGGGTGGCTTAATCTTCCTCAATCAATCGAGAGCCCCACTTACTGCCCCCCCCCCAGACCAGCCTTAACAACAACCACCTATATATACGGGATCACCATAGCCCGTGCTACTTGGACCGTTTTGTTCCAGGTAGCGAATTCTTAGCAACAACAACAACAATCTGTCCTCTCCAGTAATGCCTCGGATTTTAGGCCTGAAAAATCCCCCCAACGTCAAAATATGATGTACTATAAAATATAGCGGCTTGAGAATTTGACGAACTGTCCAGTTTTCTATGCGTGGATCCTCGGTTAGGTTAGGTTCGGGCACTTTAGAACACCGTTTTTATGCCGTTGTGACAACTCGAGGACAGCCTGCTCACAGACCATATTTACAGACCAGCCCCAACTATCCCAAACTACCAGACCAGCCCCAACTGCCCCAAACTACCAGACCAGCCCCAACTACCCCAAACAACCAGACCAGCCCCAACTACCCCAAACAACCAGACCAGCCCCAACTATCCCTAACAACCAGACCAGCCCCAACTACCCCAAACAACCAGACCAGCCCCAACTACCCCAAACTACCAGACCAGCCCCAACTGCCCCAAACAACCAGACCAGCCCCAACTACCCCAAACAACCAGACCAGCCCCAACTACCCCAAACAACCAGACCAGCCCCAACTATCCCTAACAACCAGACCAGCCCCAACTACCCCAAACAACCAGACCAGCCCCAACTACCCCAAACTACCAGACCAGCCCCAACTGCCCCAAACTACCAGACCAGCCCCAACTACCCCAAACTACCAGACCAGCCCCAACTACCCCAAACTACCAGACCAGCCCCAACTGCCCCAAACTACCAGACCAGCCCCAACTGCCCCAAACTACCAGACCAGCTCCCACACAAGTCAACTCCATAGTAAATGAAAACATACAGTCAATTTATATATGAAATGAATTTGAAAATAATTTAAATCCCCCCAGAAAACACTCTACAAACCAACGACTTCACAAATAGCGAGGCTCGAGGATAGAGGTTTTGAGAATAGGAAACAGAAATGCAATTTTGACCCTACGATACATCTTGTTGTTTAAGGTATCCAGATCCGGAGAGTCTCGGTACTAAGGGATGGAATTGGCGGGTCGAAGTTCGCAGCCATCTTCCATAGCCTCAACAACTGGAACACTAAACCTAACCGAAAGAACGCTCCACCGGTCAGGGGATGGTGGGGGGGGGGGGATAGGGGGGACCTCCAATACATTTGTTCATATTTTTTTTTTTTTTTTTTTTTTTTAATAAAAATTGCTTTTTCTTTCGCTATTTTTTTTTTTTTTACATACAATCCCTTTTTTGAAATGCTGGAAAAGAGCGTATTTTGAGTGAGGAAAGCTATTTGTATTATGAGAGGGACTGTATATATCTATCTGTATAAGACCTGTGTATGGCTGTATAAAACCTTCCTCTCTTTCTCTCTCTGATGATACAGAGAGAGAGAGAGAGAGAGAGAGAGAGAGGGGGGGGGGGGGAGGGGGAGGATGGAGAGCTAGGTAGGTAGGTTTTACAGACATACGCAGGTTTTATACAGATATACACCGTAATGGCGACCCCCAGAATGGTCTAGTCGGATGGAAATTTCTTCTCCCGAGAAGGGACCTGTGTTCGAGTCTGTCAGAACAGTGCAACTACAGTGTCCCGTCCTGTAGCCGCGTCCGTCCATCTCGACAGTGGTCTCTGGGGTCTTAGTCTTGGATAGACTAAGTCTTAGTCTATCCAAATCTTAGTAGTCTTAGTCTCAAGCTAAGACTTGACCTGACCTGACCTGACCTGACCTTGGCATGTGGGGAAGGGTGAAAATCCAGGGTCCCACAGATCTATGCCTGGTCCCTAGTTAGGTTAGGTGAGGTTAGGTTAGGTGAGGTAAGGTGTCAGGTGAGGCCTGGTTGTGTCAGGTGAGGCCTGGTTGTGTCAGGTGAGGCCTGGTTGTGTCAGGTGAGGCCTGGTTGTGTCAGGTTAGGTCTGAGCAGGTAAGTTTAAGTTAGGTGAAATGAGGTTAGACTAGGTTACTAGGTTACTATAATTGCCGTGTGTGATTGGGACGTATTATGCACATGCTATATTATATGTACTATAGTACATATATTACATGCACCGCAGTAAGGTGCGTGGTTGAGAGTATTATGATCGCTGGTTCGAGTCACCTCATTGCTCTGATTAATTTCTAGTGGAGGCCAACAACAGTCAGTAGTTCCAAAGCGTTAGACGACAAAGAGTACTGGGAAGACGGGACACCACGAGTGTAAAGCTTTCATCCTGTAACTACATTTAGGTAACTACACTTAGGTAATTACAATGGGAAGCAGGCATTGCCTCCACCACAGACAGTGATGTGGTGGAGGCTGACTCCATACACAGTTTCAAATGTAGATATGATAGAGCCCAGTAGGCTCAGGAATCTGTACACCTGTTGATTGACAGTTGAGAGGCGGCACCAAAGAGCCAAATCTCAACCCCCGCAAGCACAATTACGTAAGTATAACTAGGCGAGTACAGGCATTAGACACAGGAGTATATTTACATGCTCTACTAAATAAAGTTTCCAATCGCAAAGAGCAATATTCCTGATACAGATCCCCAGTTTAATCTCTTGCGTTCCTGCTTTTACAACTTATAAGGAGAAAACTTCTTAATCGAGGAATTGAATCAGTGAAAATCTGGCTTAAAATTCAGAGCCTCGTTTGATCCCTAACGAAGACGTGGGATTGGCTAATAATGAAAGAGGATCAGGGACGTTCCGGAGCAATTTTTAGGATCCAGAGTTTTAGTTGTATCTTCAATTTTTCTCTGACGGGTTTGGCAGTTATAACCCGAAATTCAGTCTCTGTAATCAACATTATTAAACACAACACTGTATCCCAGGGACCTGTGCTACACGACCCTGGGTTTAGGCTGTATTGTTTACCGCGAAATTCACGCCAAGAATTTTGCTGGAAAATAAAATAAGATAAGATTGGCTTAGTGTGGAGTGCTCTGCCCGTAAGTGTTCAAGACTCTGACGCCATCTTACTCGTACAATGAAGACATTATATATATTTCACAAGAGCCTTCAACAGACGCAACTGTATAGCCCAGTATTCCACAGGATGTATACGAAACTGTGTTTAACTCCTGTCCCCCCCCCCCCCCCCACAGCTGTATATTACTCGTATGTTCTTTGTACACATACATTCTTTTGAATTTTGAAAATGTGAATTTTGAAAATTTGAATTTTGAAAATTTGAATTTTTTGAAAATTTGAATTTTGAAAATTTGAATTTTGAAAATTTGAATTTTGAAAATTTGAATTTTGAAAATTTGAAGTTTGAAAATTTGAATTTTGAAAATTTGAATTTTTAAAATTTGAATTTTTAAAATTTTAATATTGAAACTGGACGCAGAAGAGCAACAAAGAAAGCAGAATAATCTGGATGGTCCCTGGTTGCGAGTGAGGTCCTCGGAGCGGCCGGGAGACCTCACATGTCTGACAGGTAAATATGAAGGCCAGGATATCTGCATCATCCCTGCACGATCCTGGATATCCGGATCATCCCCGAACGACCCTGGATATCTGGATCGACCAGGGATGACCTAGATATCCAGAGATGCAGTATTCAACCTACGCAGGGACGCACAGCTATTGTCCACACGTCTTACGCAGTCATGCTGCGCGAACTCAAAATTCCATCTTCCCCTCTACAGAAAAAAAACTAAAACCAACTACAAAATACAATAAATCAATACAACAGAAGGATATAATACAAGAGCCCTGGGGATAAATGATGCTGGGAGATCTTACATTTAAATACCATAATAAAATAACTCAATGCAAAATAAAATTATTGGCTGGATACCACGAACGTTCTGAATAATGAGTTAAATTATTGGTTGAATAGTAAGTGCATGTATAAGTGCTTGACGAATGTGTTCGCTGTTCGAAACCATCCCAAACAGGTTCGAATCCAGGTTCGAACCTGGGCTTCCTCGAACGCTTAACATACCTCAAATTGTATTCTCTGCATGCAAGCGAGTTAGGTATTCCAAAACTGCCTGTTTTAACACGGAGCGCAATATGCGGTTGGTTGTATGTGCAGGATTGCTCCATTGAGAAGCGGAGGTGCAGCCTATGCCAGTTATCTGTTATTGCAACAATGCAAAACTCAGTACATGCAGCGTTCAGTTAATTCAAATCTTTGCCAAAAAATAAATTCCCCCCAGCAGACAACACATTTTGTTTACAGTGGTATACCCCGCTACAGGAGTCTACCCTGAGGTATACCAAGCTCCAAGTGTTTAAACTGTGGTATACAATACTCCAGAAGTTAATGCTGTCTTGCCCAATGCTCCACGGGTTCACCTTGTGGTATATCACGCTCCAAGGGTTCACAGTATGGTGTTCCACACCAGTTTATATCATGCTCTATGGGTTTACACTCTGGTATGCCATGCTCCAGGGTTCTATACCATGATATACCTGGCTCTAGAGGTTTACACATTAGTATAGCACGTTCCAGGGCTGACACAATGGTGCTCATGCCCCAGTGGTTTACATTATGGTATAATATGCTGACTAACACTTGGGAACACGTTCTTACATCAAGCAGACATTCCACGGTCCCTGGCCTCTCATCCTATGAAGGCTTCATCCTATGGAGGCTTCCTCCTATGAAGGCTTCATCCTATGGAGGCTTCATCCTATGAAGGCTTCATCCTATGGAGGCTTCATCCTGTGAAGACTTCATCCTATGAAGGCTTCATCCTATGAAGGCTTCATCCTATGAAGGCTTCATACTATGAAGGCTTCATCCTATGGAGGCTTCATCCTATGGAGGCTTCATCCTATGAAGGCTTCATCCTATGGAGGCTTCATCCTATGGAGGCTTCATCCTGTGGAGGCTTCATCCTATGGAGGCTTCATCCTGTGAAGAATTCATCCTATGGAGGCTTCATCCTGTGAAGGCTTCATCCTATGAAGGCTTCATCCTGTGAAGGTTTCATCCTATGGAGGCTTCATCCTATGGAAGTTTCATCCTATGGAGGCTTCATCCTGTGACGTCTTCATCCTATGAAGGCTTCATCCTGTGAAGGCTTCATCCTATGGAGGCTTCATCCTGTCAAGGCTTCATCCTATGCAGGCTTCATCCTGTGAAGGCTTCATCCTATGAAGGCTTCATCCTGTGAAGCCTTCATCCTATGGAGGCTTCATCCTGTCAAGGCTTCATCCTGTGAAGGCTTCATCCTATGAAGGCTTCATCCTGTGAAGCCTTCATCCTATGGAGGCTTCATCCTGTCAAGGCTTCATCCTATGCAGGCTTCATCCTGTGAAGGCTTCATCCTATGAAGGCTTCATCCTGTGAAGGCTTCATCCTATGGAGGCTTCATCCTGTCAAGGCTTCATCCTATGGAGGCTTCATCCTGTGAAGGCTTCATCCTATGAAGCCTTCATCCTGTGAAGGCTTCATCCTATGGAGGCTTCATCCTGTCAAGGCTTCATCCTATGGAGGCTTCATCCTGTGAAGGCTTCATCCTATGAAGCCTTCATCCTGTGAAGGCTTCATCCTATGGAGGCTTCATCCTGTCTTGTGGGAATATCACCGAGTGTGTCGCGGGCAGCAAAACAACTCCAAACCTTCTCCACCAGGATTTAATATCACAAATATTATAAGTCATTCGTAAATAATATATTAAGATCAGGCATTACAATAAGCGTATGTGGATTAAGAAGCATTTAAGAACATGAGGACCTCTAAGAATACTGGAAACAGCAAGTCTATATAGGCCGGTCGGTCGGCCGAGCGGACAGCACGCTGGATTTGTGATCCTGTGGTCCTGGGTTCGATCCCAGGCGCCGGCGAGAAACAATGGGCAGAGTTTCTTTCACCCTATGCCCCTGTTACCTAGCAGTAAAATAGGTACCTGGGTGTTAGTCAGCTGTCACGGGCTGCTTCCTGGGGGTGGAGGCCTGGTCGAGGACCGGGCCGCGGGGACACTAAAAAGCCCCGAAATCATCTCAAGATAAACTCAAGATAAGACCGGGGGAGCGGCACCTAGTTGCATTCATTCAAACTTGTATAATATATTTATTAGTGTTTGTCCGCACCATGCGTCACAGTTGGCAACTAGGGAAACAGCTGATACACGTAAACAAACAACAGCATCACTCCTGTGATTCTCTTTTCGCGGGTAAATGAGGATGCGAGTAGTATGTATGCTTGTCGGCTGAGGAGCACCGCTCAACCCCAACTGGAACCCTTGGGGAGGTCTCCAAGCCAAATGAAAAATAACGAATGGAATTGCGCCCTGGAGAACTGAGCAGATAATGCCGTGGAGGTCTCAGGATGGGTGACATGGGGGCCTGGTAAGCCAGGGCCATAAATTGGTTGAAAGACGTGGAAAACTGGAGGTGAATTCCAGCAAACATTGAAGGTAAGTGAAGTAAGTTTTCGGAAAACTGGAAAAGAAATATAATGAATATAAAGGATACCCTTTATGATTGTGCAACTGTTATATATATATATATATATATATATATATATATATATATATATATATATATATATATATATATATATATATATATATATATGTATATATATATATATTAGTTAAATCTAAATATAAATATAAATAAATATTTAGAGTTAAATCTTAGTGTCCTATTTGTGTTATTCCGTACATTTATACATTGACTTTTGCCATAAGATCCCAACTGATCTGGACTCCCAGCGCTCCCTCGCTCTCACACTCACTCACAGCTTCTCTGCCTCTCCCATCCCCCCACTCTACTCCATATATGCTAACCGGCTTTTGTAAGTAACTTCGCCATATCCAACTTAAGACAGCCCTCAAGAATACGGGCCTCTGTTTAACGACTCTCTCGTTCGGCGCAGTATCAAATGCTTCAATAAAGTCTCAATTCAGAACGTGGCAATCCATCCAGCAATCAACTGTATCAATCTACTCGGGGAGAAGTAGAACTCTCGAAAGCCTGTGCAGGTAACTGCAGGTATAAGGACCAATACTGATGCAGACACAAGCTGAGGCGCCAGGCTATCTTTCACACGGACAACTGCACTTCCCGACAATTTCCCATTTAAAGGATTATGGTTAATGACACCAATTAGGAACACTGTTTTAACCATTTACAAGGAACTTCTACACTTAATTTTGGTAAATGAATCGCAGAGAGAGAGAGAGAGAGAGAGAGAGAGAGAGAGAGAGAGAGAGAGAGAGAGAGAGAGAGAGAGAGAGAGTGATGCTGGCCTATGCCAGAGAGCTTTACCACACCACTCCAATATTGCTCCTGAACTTGACGGCTCGGGGAAATGGTGATATGATCGGGAGTGAGCTTAATGATAGTGTGCCTGGACACCACTGACACGGGGGGGGGGGGGAGGGTAGGCCTAAAGGCAGGGAGGAATGGTGAGATGGAGGAGGGATTGTGAAAGGGAATGAGGGATGGTTTAGCTGCATAGAGAGAGAGAGAGAGAGAGAGAGAGAGAGAGAGAGAGAGAATAAACGAGTAAGCAGTGAACGCGCCGGACAGTAAATAATCACAGTGCCTCTCACCAAATACGTCGCATTTGTAACGGAACAGACAAATCCGTTAAGAATATCCTGTATTAATAACCATTTAAAGCATCGTAACATTGACGTTACCTATGCATCGCCCTCGAGGGGTTCGGTGGGATGGCTGGGTTCGGACGTTTCTAGTCAGCCTGAACAGTTGCACTGTTTCCGGCTTGCAAATTGAGAGGACAGGTTACAGAGGCAGTAGTCACAGTTGCAACCAGCCAGCAACACTGTATATACAGATGTTGGTGGCTGGAAAGCAACATTTATTGTGCTTTAAACACCTAACCCAACACACACAAACACACGGGATGATAGAAACGACGTTTCCGGCCGTCAAGGACAGGTGTCAAGGACACCTGTCAGTCAAGGACACTTGTCAAGTCGCCGCCATGTTCACCGAGGTGTTAACACATCTGAGAATATACACTAGGAGGTCTATTTCCTAAAAGTGGAGAGACACTTTGTAAACTGCTAGGATCTTGCTTAGGAACTGCTAGGATCTTGCTTAGGAACTGCTAGGATCTTGCTTAGGAACTGCTAGGATCTTGCTTTGGAACTGCTAGGATCTTGCTTAGGAACTGCTAGGATCTTGCTTAGGAACTGCTAGGATCTTGCTTAGGAACTGCTAGGATCTTGCTTAGGAACTGCTAGGATCTTGCTTAGGAACTGCTAGGATCTTGCTAAGGAACTACTAGGATCTTGCTTTGGAACTGCTAGGATCTTGCTTTGGAACTGCTAGGATCTTGCTTAGGAACTGCTAGGATCTTGCTTAGGAACTGCTAGGATCTTGCTTAGGAACTGCTAGGATCTTGCTTGTAAACTGCTCTGATCTTGCTTGGGAACCAAGAGTAAACTTGTATGTAAGCTATGAGGAATGTCTTCTGTAAACTGAGAGTAAACTTGTCTGTAAACTGACAGTAACGTGTGTGTAAACCGGTGAGAAACATGTGTATAAATAAGCTCACGGGGCCTCTCGGTTGAGTGGACAGCGCTCTGGGGTAGTAGTCCTAAGGGCCCGGGTTCGATCCTCGGCAGAGGCAGAAACAAATGGGCAGAGTTTCTTTCACCCTAGTGCACCTGTTCACCTAGTAGTAAATACGTATCTGAGAAACATGTTACGGATGGCTTCCTGGGATGTGTATTCACCTAGTTATGCTTGCGCGGGTTGAGCTCTGTTCTTGAGGCCCGCCTCTCAACTGTCAATCAACTGTTACTAATTTTGATTTTCACCCCCCCCCCCACCCCAGATGCAGCTCCGTAACAGCTGTCTAACTCCCAGGTACCTATTTACTGCAAGGTAACAGGGGTGAAAGAAACTTTGCCCATATGTTTCTGCCTGGTCCGGGAATCGAACCCGGGCCACAGAATTATGAGTCCTGTGCGCTGTCCACTCAGCTACCAGACCCCCCACTGTGTGTGTGTGTGTGTGTGTGTGTGTGTGTGTGTGTGTGTGTGTGTGTGTGTGTGTGTGTGTGTGTGTGTGTGTGTGTATGTGTGTGTGTGTGTGTGTATATGTGTGTGTGTGTGCGCGCGCGTGTGTTAGAGAGAAATATATGTAGTAGACATAAGAGAAAAAATCAATAGGTTAGAAAGGCGGAGTCCAAGAGCTGGAGTCTGCAGGTACAAATAGTAAAGACAAACACCGGTGAATGGAAGCCAAGGAACCTTTGTTAACGTAACAACGAAAGAAGTTGAAATACTAACGCAAATACAATCGCGATGTTTTTGTCGGGTTGAGTGATATTGCGGAGGATGGTGAGGGAGGGAGGGAGGGAGGGAGGGAGGGAGGGGCAGGAGGTGGGGAGGGAAGAGGGGGAGGGAAGAGGGGGAGGTGGGGAGAGAAGGGAGGGAGAAAGGGGCAAGAGGAGGAACGTGGCTCGACAGAGAGGGAAGAGTGGCAGAGAAGAATGACAAAGAGGTGGGTAGAAGGAGAGAGAGAGAGAGAGAGAGAGAGAGAGAGAGAGAGAGAGAGAGAGAGAGAGAGAGAGAGAGAGAGAGAGAGAGAGAGAGAGAGAGAGAGAGAGAGACAGACAGAGAGAGACAGAGACAGACAGAGAGAGACAGAGACAGACAGACTAGGGGGTCAGGGTGTTGGAAGCTGCTGTCAGTTTTTTCTCAAGTTGGCACAAATCACATTTCCTCTCTGAGAAGTGTAGGATCTCACCATTTTTATTTTACACACAAATGCATAAACACAAATTCCGTTTTCTTTCAGTGAGGAATGTGGGGCACCCCCCCCCCCCCTAGTACGCCCTCTTACCTAATACGTCACATTTGTTACGAATTCGACCAATGCGTTAAAAACGCGATGCACTTGTACAAATTTCAACAAAGTAACGTCGACACTGTCTCGGCCTTGATACGATAGGCCAACCCGCCCTCACCAGGCTCGTTAGAGCGGCGGCCGTCCCCTAGCCAAGAGGCATTCATCAATTTTAACGAATTGTGTATTCGTTAAGATTAGAACCTAAAAGTAATATAAAAACCTAAAAGTAATATAAATAGGTTTGTTCTCATTTGTATATTAATATTTTTATATATTTAGGTTCTATGTATAGTTAGGCGAGAACGGGTTGTTTGGCATTTGTTGATGAGGACGGGCTGGTTAGGCGAGTGGTCTGGTTGTTTGTTGTTAAAGATTCGCTACCTGGAACAAAGTTCCAAGTAGCACGGGCTATGGTGAGCCCGTGAGTGGTCTGGATTCGGGCGCTTCTGGTTAGGGGAAACAGTTGCATGTTCACAGAGTGGCTGAGAACTGGCTGTGATACACCCACAATAATCTGGTCCACGTCACAAGTTCTTTACATCTTGGTGGCTTCGGTGGCATAGTGGTTATCGGAATGGCCCATCAAGCAAGTGGTCACCAGTTCGAATCCCGCTGACGAGACAGAGTTATTTTTAATATTTGTTTACTCTAGTACCAGAAGTATGAACGGTACTGTTATGAAGCACAAATTGGTTCACAAACAACCAGCTAATTCAGGGGACAGAGACCTGTGGCACAGTCGTCACTGTCCTCGCCTCACAACTGACGAACCCGGGCTCAGTCCCCCGACAGGATGCAAACGATTGGGCTCATTTCCTTTCACCAAATGATTCTGTTCATCTTGCAATAAAAACAGGCATTCGATAATTATGTTGTTGTTGAGGGGTGACCAGCTGGCCTGGGGGCTGCTAGACCCTCCTCCCACTCTCACATCCACCCAGCAAGGACGCGGTAAAAAGCTATATAATGTGTGCTTACCATTCTTGTGGTTGGGTAATGGAGTGAAACAAGGAGTAGTTCGAGGTCCCATATCTTGTTCACACGTGGACAACCTAACTGAAAGCCTTTCAGACTTACTGAATTGGCTGCCATGTTGGCAACACACCAGTCTTTGGTCTACACATGATCTGTTGTTGCATGCTTCAACACACACAACAAAACACACAAGGAACACACACACACGAGAGAGAGAGAGAGAGAGAGAGAGAGAGGAACAACTTGGGTTCAGTGAGATCGCACCATTGCTGACAAACTCTTGAAAAACTCCCTCAAACTTTGGACGGCTCAAGCTGAAGCTGGACTGAAGAGACTGATCTTTTTGACACGTTCAATTTCCAAAGATGTTTAGACTAGAAAAACAAAGTATTTTTTATTGGCCCTAGAGAATTCATCACAGTGGAGTACTTTGTATGTGTGTGTGTGTGTGTATATATATATATATATATATATATATATATATATTTGAGTGAGGTGGGAAGGGTGATGTGGCATTACATTTGAGTAAGGTGGGAAGGATGATGTGGCATTAGAGGATATTAATAGGGTATTAAAAGTATCAACACAAGACAGAACACGAAACAATGGATATTGAATAGAAGTGTTTGTAGAAAGCCTATTGGTCCATATTTCTTGATGCTTCTATATTGGAGCGGAGTCTTGAGGTGGGTAGAATATAGTTGTGCAATAATTGGCTGTTGATTGCTGGTGTTGACTTCTTGATGTGTAGTGCCTCGCAAACGTCTAGCCGCCTGCTATCGCTGTATCTATCGATGATTTCTGTGTTGTTTACTAGGATTTCTCTGGCGATGGTTTGGTTATGGGAAGAGATTATATGTTCCTTAATGGAGCCCTGTTGTTTATGCATCGTTAAACGCCTAGAAAGAGATGTTGTTGTCTTGCCTATATACTGGGTTTTTTGGAGCTTACAGTCCCCAAGTGGGCATTTGAAGGCATATGCCTTCAAATGCCTTCAAATGCCCACTTGGGGACTGTAAGCTCCAAAAAACCCAGTATATAGGCAAGACAACAACATCTCTTTCTAGGCGTTTAACGATGCATAAACAACAGGGCTCCATTAAGGAACATATAATCTCTTCCCATAACCAAACCATCGCCAGAGAAATCCTAGTAAACAACACAGAAATCATCGATAGATACAGCGATAGCAGGCGGCTAGACGTTTGCGAGGCACTACACATCAAGAAGTCAACACCAGCAATCAACAGCCAATTATTGCACAACTATATTCTACCCACCTCAAGACTCCGCTCCAATATAGAAGCATCAAGAAATATGGACCAATAGGCTTTCTACAAACACTTCTATTCAATATCCATTGTTTCGTGTTCTGTCTTGTGTTGATACTTTTAATACCCTATTAATATCCTCTAATGCCACATCATCCTTCCCACCTTACTCAAATGTAATGCCACATCACCCTTCCCACCTCACTCAAATGTAGATATAAAATCAGGGAAACGCAAGTTCTAATCAGTTATATATATATATATATATATATATATATATATACATATATATATATGTTTCATTGAATATGACCGCATATTCTGTATTTATTATTTTTTGGTTTAGGGCTTCTATCCCTCTAACTATTTTCTTAGCAACAGGGCTTAATTGGAATAGGAGTTCTCCAAAACTCATTTTCGTACTTTTAAGGTGAAGAAAAGAAGTGATTTACTATAGAGTGTATTACACTTATTTGTATAATTTGCACGACGTTTCGAACCTCCATGGTTCATTCTCAAGTGAACAGATCTTACAATACTAGTTGATTTTATACCCGCATTAGGTCAGGTGATAATACAATGAAGGTGAAAAACATGGGGGGATACATAAGGGATAAACATAGGGGCTGCAGAAGGCTTATTGGCCCATACGAGGCATCTCCTATCCAAACACAAAGATTAATCCAGTGTAATTGGCCTGTTATGTTGGACATTGTCTTCTGTGTTGGCATCGATATGTTCTTGTCTTGTCCTTACTCTCATGGTGGGTAGAGTAAATAGTTCCGTGATTTGGGTGTTCATGGTAGGTCGCTCTATTCTTATGTGAATTGCCTCAAGAATTTGTAATCTTCTTGAATCTTGGGTTTTGTCTATTATGCAAGTATTCTTGTTCAACATTTCTCTTGTTAGAGTAATGTCATGCGCTTGTCTCATGTGATTCCTAGGGGCACCAGATTGAAGATGGCATGTCAAACGCCTCGTCAGCTTGGTCGACGTCATACCTATGTACTTACATTGAAGGTTACATCCTTCGTGGGGGCAAGTGTACATGTATACAACGCTTGACTGCTGTAGAGGGTTCTCCGTCGGCTTCGGGCTGTTTTTGATAAGGAGTTCGGAAGTCTTCTTGGTTTTGTAGAATATTATCAGGTTTATGTTTTGGTTAGGAGTAGTGCTTTTTACTCCTTTACGGATTATTTCTTTCATTATTCTTTCCTCTTTTATATGTTCACTGTGCATGGTTGATTTGTAATATAATTTTATTGGGGGTGTTGTGGTTTCTGTTCTAGGTTCTGAATTATACCAACGGTCCAAGTGTCTTCTTATAGCAGCGTTTATTTCCGCGTTGCTATATCCGTTGTTCACCAATACCTGAGTTACTCTTTCAAACTCTCTACTCACGTTGCTCCATTCAGAGCAGTGGGTAAGCGCTCGACGAATATAAGCATTGAGAACACTGGCTTTGTATCTTTGGGGGCACTCACTTCTACCGTTCAGGCATAATCCTATGTTGGTGGGCTTGGTATATACGTTGGTGCTTAAAGAGGTTCCTGTTTTTGTTATTAGTACATCCAAGAATGGCAGACTGTTATTTTCACTATTTTCATGTGTAAATCGGAGTACTGACTCTCTCTCTAGGTGTCTTTTTAGGTCAATTAGTTCATCTGAGTCTTTTACTATTACGAATATGTCATCTACGTAACGGCAGTATACAGTTGGTTTTTGTCTGCTACTGAAGACCCTATCTTCGATGGTTCCCATATAAAAATTAGCAAATAAAACTCCTAAGGGGGAGCCCATTGCTACTCCGTCTATTTGTAAATACATGTCTCCTTGTGGACTGATGAAAGGGGCTTCCTTTGTACATGCTTCGAGAAGACTTTTCAAGTGTGGCTCAGGTATGTCTAATTTGGGGGTGCTCTCGTCTCTGTATACTCTGTCCAGTATCATTCCTATGGTTGTGTCGACTGGGACGTTGGTAAAAAGGGATTCAACGTCCAGGGAAGCGATGATTCCATCGGGCTGGGTAGATTTGATCAATTCTAGGAAATCTGCTGATGATTGTAGACTAAACTTACTTGGAGTGTATGGAGTTAGGAGTTCATTAAGTTTCTTTGCCAGGTGATAAGTTGGGGTTGGTATTTGGCTGATTATAGGGCGTAGTGGGTTACCTGGTTTATGCGTCTTAACATTGCCGTAGGCATATCCTAAGCCATAGTCGCCTTGAAGTTTATTGAAATGCACACTACCTTTCTTTGCGTTGATTGCTGTAATTGTTTTGTTTACTTTCCGCTTAAGGTCTTCTACGGGGTTCCTCGTGATTCGTTGAAATTTGGAGTCGTCACTTAGGATGTCGCTAATTTTGTTCATGTATTCATGGGTAGGAATCAATACATATGCTGCTGTTTTGTCGGCTTTTCTTATTGTTACGTCTTTCAGATTTTTTAGTTGTTTCGCTGCTTCTTTGAGTCGTGGGGTTAAGATTGTAGATGAATATGTTCCTCGTTTTTTCCCTGCTTCTGCAAGTAGTTCAGCTTGAAGTGTGTCCGTGGTGATGACTTTTTTGTTGTCTTCTAGCTTATGGATATCGTCCAGAAGCATTTCGATTTCCAGGCGTTTTTGATGCATCTTTGGTTTAGATAAGAATTGACAATTTAGACCAAGATTTAAGAGGTCTCGTTGGTCCTGGGTAAGATCATAAGAAGTCAGGTTAAAGTAGCCATCTTTAGGACGAGGGATTTTTAGCTGTCCACCGTTTAGGGATGTTAACTTACGGAGTGTCTTTGTTTCTACAAGAGTTTTATGTTGTTGTTTCAGGTTAAATAGTTCACTGTTGATGGTTTGCTTGAGTTGGATAGGGATGTCGTACTGGGTCCATTTGTTTAACAGATGCTCCGCCTGCTCTATAAAGGTTTGGAGGGCTTCCTTCTTCTTGTTTAGTTGATGCCGAATGAGCTCTTGCCTATACCTATAGGTAAACTCTGTATTGCGGACTGCTGGGTCATGTGGGTTTATATTGGTGTATACTGGCAGCAGGTTTTCTTTCAAACATGTTTCATTGAATATGACCGCATATTCTGTATTTATTATTTTTTGGTTTAGGGCTTCTATCCCTCTAACTATTTTCTTAGCAACAGGGCTTAATTGGAATAGGAGTTCTCCAAAACTCATTTTCGTACTTTTAAGGTGAAGAAAAGAAGTGATTTACTATAGAGTGTATTACACTTATTTGTATAATTTGCACGACGTTTCGAACCTCCATGGTTCATTCTCAAGTGAACAGATCTTACAATACTAGTTGATTTTATACCCGCATTAGGTCAGGTGATAATACAATGAAGGTGAAAAACATGGGGGGATACATAAGGGATAAACATAGGGGCTGCAGAAGGCTTATTGGCCCATACGAGGCATCTCCTATCCAAACACAAAGATTAATCCAGTGTAATTGGCCTGTTATGTTGGACATTGTCCAACATAACAGGCCTGGATTAATCTTTGTGTTTGGATAGGAGATGCCTCGTATGGGCCAATAAGCCTTCTGCAGCCCCTATGTTTATCCCTTATGTATCCCCCCATGTTTTTCACCTTCATTGTATTATCACCTGACCTAATGCGGGTATAAAATCAACTAGTATTGTAAGATCTGTTCACTTGAGAATGAACCATGGAGGTTCGAAACGTCGTGCAAATTATACAAATAAGTGTAATACACTCTATAGTAAATCACTTCTTTTCTTCACCTTAAAAGTACGAAAATGAGTTTTGGAGAACTCCTATTCCAATTAAGCCCTGTTGCTAAGAAAATAGTTAGAGGGATAGAAGCCCTAAACCAAAAAATAATAAATACAGAATATGCGGTCATATTCAATGAAACATGTTTGAAAGAAAACCTGCTGCCAGTATACACCAATATAAACCCACATGACCCAGCAGTCCGCAATACAGAGTTTACCTATAGGTATAGGCAAGAGCTCATTCGGCATCAACTAAACAAGAAGAAGGAAGCCCTCCAAACCTTTATAGAGCAGGCGGAGCATCTGTTAAACAAATGGACCCAGTACGACATCCCTATCCAACTCAAGCAAACCATCAACAGTGAACTATTTAACCTGAAACAACAACATAAAACTCTTGTAGAAACAAAGACACTCCGTAAGTTAACATCCCTAAACGGTGGACAGCTAAAAATCCCTCGTCCTAAAGATGGCTACTTTAACCTGACTTCTTATGATCTTACCCAGGACCAACGAGACCTCTTAAATCTTGGTCTAAATTGTCAATTCTTATCTAAACCAAAGATGCATCAAAAACGCCTGGAAATCGAAATGCTTCTGGACGATATCCATAAGCTAGAAGACAACAAAAAAGTCATCACCACGGACACACTTCAAGCTGAACTACTTGCAGAAGCAGGGAAAAAACGAGGAACATATTCATCTACAATCTTAACCCCACGACTCAAAGAAGCAGCGAAACAACTAAAAAATCTGAAAGACGTAACAATAAGAAAAGCCGACAAAACAGCAGCATATGTATTGATTCCTACCCATGAATACATGAACAAAATTAGCGACATCCTAAGTGACGACTCCAAATTTCAACGAATCACGAGGAACCCCGTAGAAGACCTTAAGCGGAAAGTAAACAAAACAATTACAGCAATCAACGCAAAGAAAGGTAGTGTGCATTTCAATAAACTTCAAGGCGACTATGGCTTAGGATATGCCTACGGCAATGTTAAGACGCATAAACCAGGTAACCCACTACGCCCTATAATCAGCCAAATACCAACCCCAACTTATCACCTGGCAAAGAAACTTAATGAACTCCTAACTCCATACACTCCAAGTAAGTTTAGTCTACAATCATCAGCAGATTTCCTAGAATTGATCAAATCTACCCAGCCCGATGGAATCATCGCTTCCCTGGACGTTGAATCCCTTTTTACCAACGTCCCAGTCGACACAACCATAGGAATGATACTGGACAGAGTATACAGAGACGAGAGCACCCCCAAATTAGACATACCTGAGCCACACTTGAAAAGTCTTCTCGAAGCATGTACAAAGGAAGCCCCTTTCATCAGTCCACAAGGAGACATGTATTTACAAATAGACGGAGTAGCAATGGGCTCCCCCTTAGGAGTTTTATTTGCTAATTTTTATATGGGAACCATCGAAGATAGGGTCTTCAGTAGCAGACAAAAACCAACTGTATACTGCCGTTACGTAGATGACATATTCGTAATAGTAAAAGACTCAGATGAACTAATTGACCTAAAAAGACACCTAGAGAGAGAGTCAGTACTCCGATTTACACATGAAAATAGTGAAAATAACAGTCTGCCATTCTTGGATGTACTAATAACAAAAACAGGAACCTCTTTAAGCACCAACGTATATACCAAGCCCACCAACATAGGATTATGCCTGAACGGTAGAAGTGAGTGCCCCCAAAGATACAAAGCCAGTGTTCTCAATGCTTATATTCGTCGAGCGCTTACCCACTGCTCTGAATGGAGCAACGTGAGTAGAGAGTTTGAAAGAGTAACTCAGGTATTGGTGAACAACGGATATAGCAACGCGGAAATAAACGCTGCTATAAGAAGACACTTGGACCGTTGGTATAATTCAGAACCTAGAACAGAAACCACAACACCCCCAATAAAATTATATTACAAATCAACCATGCACAGTGAACATATAAAAGAGGAAAGAATAATGAAAGAAATAATCCGTAAAGGAGTAAAAAGCACTACTCCTAACCAAAACATAAACCTGATAATATTCTACAAAACCAAGAAGACTTCCGAACTCCTTATCAAAAACAGCCCGAAGCCGACGGAGAACCCTCTACAGCAGTCAAGCGTTGTATACATGTACACTTGCCCCCACGAAGGATGTAACCTTCAATGTAAGTACATAGGTATGACGTCGACCAAGCTGACGAGGCGTTTGACATGCCATCTTCAATCTGGTGCCCCTAGGAATCACATGAGACAAGCGCATGACATTACTCTAACAAGAGAAATGTTGAACAAGAATACTTGCATAATAGACAAAACCCAAGATTCAAGAAGATTACAAATTCTTGAGGCAATTCACATAAGAATAGAGCGACCTACCATGAACACCCAAATCACGGAACTATTTACTCTACCCACCATGAGAGTAAGGACAAGACAAGAACATATCGATGCCAACACAGAAGACAATGTCCAACATAACAGGCCAATTACACTGGATTAATCTTTGTGTTTGGATAGGAGATGCCTCGTATGGGCCAATAAGCCTTCTGCAGCCCCTATGTTTATCCCTTATGTATCCCCCCATGTTTTTCACCTTCATTGTATTATCACCTGACCTAATGCGGGTATAAAATCAACTAGTATTGTAAGATCTGTTCACTTGAGAATGAACCATGGAGGTTCGAAACGTCGTGCAAATTATACAAATAAGTGTAATACACTCTATAGTAAATCACTTCTTTTCTTCACCTTAAAAGTACGAAAATGAGTTTTGGAGAACTCCTATTCCAATTAAGCCCTGTTGCTAAGAAAATAGTTAGAGGGATAGAAGCCCTAAACCAAAAAATAATAAATACAGAATATGCGGTCATATTCAATGAAACATGTTTGAAAGAAAACCTGCTGCCAGTATACACCAATATATATATATATATATATATATATATATATATATATATATATATATATATATATATATATATATATATATATATATATATATATATATATATATATATATATATATATATATATATACGTCTTGGTTTAATTGGAAGAGGATTTCTCCAAATGTCATATTTGTTCGAGGTTGACTAAAAGAATACAAAATAACTGTAGAATGTATTACATTTATTATAAACATACACAATGTTTCGAACCAACATGGTTCATTCTCAAGTGAGGAGACAGGAGAGAACTTATCGGACTGATACAGCTGGGGGATCAGGTACATACAAATAGGTGAGGATTGAGGAGTGAAGGTCAGCGGCATAAGTCAATAACCTATACCTACAAAGGTATAGATTATTGACCTATGCCATGCCACGCCCACTACACCTGACTACACTGTCAGATGTAGTGGGCGTGGCGTTCAGAGCAGTGCCATCATCGTTGGCACATTGATGTCACTGGGCTTCTGCAGCAAGAATATGCGTGAGTGTGGGAATTTTCCGGAAGTTAAGTGTTTGTTGTGAGAAGTGTAAGCAAAGTGAGTGTGAAGTTTAAGTGTGAGAGATGTACATGCAAGGCATGTAAGTTCACGTGGTGAGAGTGAGAGTGAGATGTAGCAAGACATATGTAGATAAGATAAGCTTAACCGGGAGAAGTATAAGTGCTTCTTAAAGAAGCGAGACATTTAGATAAGCTTAACGCTTAACTGAGAGAAGTATAAGTGCTAGAGGGGTAAGAGGGGAATTGTGAGCAAGAAGTGTGAGAGGGAAAGATTACACAAGAGAAGTGGAGAAGTGTGTGAAGAACAAACAAGCAACAAGTGTGACTAAGAGATGTGCGTGCAGGGAAACTCTTAGTTAAAGAAACATGAATTAAACAAGTATAAGCAGGTAGTGTAATTGAGAAGTACAAACAAAAGTGTAGAAGATGAATGCTTAAGACAAGTGTAAGGGAAGAGTGTAAGCGAACTAAGCACTTTACGTGAGAGATTGTAAGTGTAAGTGTAAGATCTGTAAGTGTGACAGCAAGACAATATGTAGCTTCCACAATTAAAAATAATAATTTAACACTGACAAACATTCCGCGCAAATTCTTTACATCGTCATTAAAATACAAACAATTACCTGAACAAAACCTAAAAACAACAGAGTACTTTCAGGTGTTTACAAAGCGTAAAGATATTTATTGAAGTTCATAATACCTGATGTATATTTTTGTCAATGAGCAATAGTCCCAGTCAATACTGATAAAAAACATGAATGAAAGGAAACACTGACCTAGCCCTGAATAGTAACCTATTCGTGGTTATCAGTGGGTGGTAGTGGTGGTGGTGAGTGGTAGAGGTGGTGGTGGGTGGTGGTAGTAGTGGTGAGGATGTGGTTGACCCAGCAAACACAAAACGTGTTGAAAACTTTCATCTACGTTTTACCATAGGTGTATGAATAACTTGCATTGAGAATGGTGCAGGAGAGCATTTGAGAAACTTTTAATCCAATCGAAGGACTGACCTACACCAGCTCCTGTGGTTGACAATTGACACATGTTAGTGTCAATTTCACCCATTTATAGACAAGTGTGTGTAATACACCATCTCCCTGCCGGAAAGGATAGGTTGATAAATCTAGGCTGTCCTTTTTCAATACTGCTCACGGAAGGCTAGGTCAGTCAACGCCTGTCTGATCAGCCCATCAGGAAACAACTGGCGTCCAACTTCCCAGACAAGTGCTTTTCCCTCTTGCCTACAGGGAAATCAGGCAGTTTTCTTGAGTTCAGTATCGATTCATTCGCGCACGCACACACACACACACACACACACACACACACACACACACACACACACACACACAGGGGGGGTCTTGTAGCTGGGTGGACAGCACGCAGGATTTGTAATCCTGTGGCTCGGGTTCGATTCCAAGCACCGGCAGAGACAAATAGGCAGACAGCAACTTTATAGAATGATCACCATAGACAACAACCTGGAAGAAAAATTATGAAAAGAAGGAGGATGATGATGAGGAGGAGCCGTGAGTGAGTGAACAAGGTTTGAATACTGTACTATGGTAGAAAGTGGCCATTACCATAGGAACGAGGCTGTGAAAGATAAGGAGTATCTCTGTAGAGATGTCCCGCCCCCCCCTCCTCCTGAGGGGGCTCCACGCCCCCTTCCTCACGGGGAAGGGGGGGCTCCACGCGGCCGTCCACAACAGTTGCTCAGTAATTTCTTGCAAACACGTCCCTCCTGGAGAAGAAACTCGGCTCTGCCTCTCCAAACTTCCCCCCAAGACTTACCCAGTTTTTCTCACTCAGACAAGAAACTTCCAGCTTGACTCGTGGCCGGATATATCCTGCCACTCCCCCACCTCTCTCTCTCTCTCTCTCTCTCTCTCTCTCTCTCTCTCTCTCTCTCTCTCTCTTTTCATCCTGATGTTATTTGACCTGTTCTCTTGCTCCCCTTCCTATACACCTACTCTAACGCTCTTCTTACTTCCTTTTAATGTTACTTTCTTGTCTAGCCTTCACCTAACTTTCTGGCAGTTCCCTCTCTCTTCCATCTCCTTTGTTCTTGTTCACTTTCTTATACACCCATTTCTTCTCCTTGTCCTCTCTCTTATTTATCCGCCTTTTCCTTTCCTGTTTAACTTCTCCCCTCTCTCTCTCTCTCTTGCTTTCCCCTCAGAGTTCCGTTCCTTTTATCTTGACTACCTGATCAATCAGGCTACGAGCAGTCGCCTCCAACAGCCTAGTTGACCAGTCCAGCAAGCACGAGGACTAGTCGGGGACCGGGCCGAGGGGACGTTGAGCCCGAAATCATCGCAAGGTAACCTCGCCCTCTTTTTCTCTCAGCTAAAACTATCTCACCTCTACCTATCACCTTCCCTTCCCTCCCCCCTACTCCACCTCCCCCCCCCCCTCCTCTCCTACCTCAGACCACTCCCTTTCCCTCCGTTCCCCCTTTCCATGCTTCTCCCTATTCATTTCCCTTTCCATTCTTATCCCCTCTCCCACCTCTGTGGGAGAGGGGATGGGGAACTCCCTCCCCTCCATCTCCCCCCCTGCCCCTTTGCTGCGTCAGCTGTGCAAGCGCACACACACACACACACACACACACACACACACACACACACACACACACACACACACACACACACACACACACACACACACACACACATATTCAGGAATCTGTACACCTGTTGATTGACGGTTGAGAGGCGGGACCAAAAAGCCAGAGCTCAACCCCCGCAAGCACAACTAGGTGAGTACAACTAGGTGAGTACACACACACAAACACACACACACACACACACACACACACACACACACACACACACACACACACACACACACACACACACACACACACACACACACACACAGGGAAATGCGGGAAATGCACCTTACGACACTGGAAGACAGAAGAATAAGGGGAGACATGATCACAACCTACAAAATCCTCAGAGGAATCGACCGGGTAAACAAGGATAAACTATTCAACACTGGTGGGACGCGAACAAGGGGACACAGGTGGAAACTGAGTACCCACATGAGCCACAGAGACGTTAGAAGGAACTTTTTCAGTGTCAGAGTAGTTAACGGATGGAATGCATTAGGCAGTGATGTGGTGGAGGCTGACTCCATACACAGTTTTAAATGTAGATATGATAGAGCCCAGTAGGCTCAGGAATCTGTACACCAGTTGATTGACAGTTGAGAGGCGGGACCAAAGAGCCAAAGCTCAACCCCCGCAAGCACAAATAGGTGAGTACAAATAGGTGAGTACACACACACACACACACACACACAACTGTGTGTACACCAAAACAACTGAAACACCCTTAAAGCTTGTTTAACAGCCAAAACAAACATTATGTGTATATCTTAAATTATACATAAGCGATACACTTACTTTGCATCTTATGCAAAGTATCTCTCTCGTATGATTTAAATACGTATTATGCTTCAGGTAACACAAACTTTAAACATCGCCGCTTGTGTTACCTGAAGACATGAAGATATTCCCCATTATGCATAGTTAAACCGACACTGTGTTATTCGGTATCTGTCTTTGGTACTAAGTAACTTAGTATTAAAATGTTCAAATGTTCTGCAGGAACTGTATGTGATCCAGGTGTTGTGTTGTTGGTGAAGATCTGAGGTCTGTTCTCACTGCTAAAAGTGTGGTTTTATACTTTCAAGACAATTACTTCAAGGTAAATGTACCAGTACCCAGCGATGGTACAGCATACAGTACCCAGCGATGGTACAGCATACAGTACCCAGCGATGGTACAGCATACAGTACCCAGCGATGGTACAGCATACAGTACCCAGCGATGGTACAGCATACAGTACCCAGCGATGGTACAGTATACAGTACCCAGCGATGGTACACCATACAGTACCCAGCGATGGTACACCATACAGTACCCAGCGATGGTACAGCATACAGTACCCAGCAATGGTACAGCATACAGTACCCAGCGATGGTACAGTATACAGTACCCAGCGATGGTACAGCATACAGTACCCAGCGATGGTACAGCATACAGTACCCAGCAATGGTACAGCATACAGTACCCAGCAATGGTACAGCATACAGTACCCAGCGATGGTACAGTATACAGTACCCAGCGATGGTACACCATACAGTACCCAGCGATGGTACACCATACAGTACCCAGCGATGGTACAGCATACAGTACCCAGCGATGGTACAGCATATAGTACCCAGCGATGGTACAGCATACAGTACCCAGCAATGGTACAGCATGCAGTACCCAGCGATGGTGCAGTATGCAGTACCCAGTGATGGTACAGCATACAGTACCCAGCGATGGTACAGCATACAGTACCCAGCGATGGTACAGCATACAGTACCCAGCGATGGTACAGCATACAGTACCCAGCGATGGTACACCATACAGTACCCAGCGATGGTACACCATACAGTACCCAGCGATGGTACACCATACAGTACCCAGCGATGGTACACCATACAGTACCCAGCGATGGTACACCATACAGTACCCAGCGATGGTACACCATACAGTACCCAGCGATGGTACACCATACAGTACCCAGCGATGGTACACCATACAGTACCCAGCGATGGTACACCATACAGTACCCAGCGATGGTACACCATACAGTACCCAGCGATGGTACACCATACAGTACCCAGCGATGGTACAGTGGTACAGTGTAAGGGGGAGAGGGGGGGGGGAGGGGGCGCCGGGTGGTCCACCAGGACAGGTACAGGGGGGCGGTGGTCGACCAAACGACCCGAGGGCCACTAAGGCCTGACGGTACGACCATCACACTAGACCTCACCCTGATTTATGTCACCCGGGACACTGGTGGTGACTGGCAGGGTGAGGGTGGAGGGTGACTGGTAGGGTGAGGGTGGAGGGTGACTGGCAGGGTGAGGGTGGAGGGTGACTGGCAGGGTGAGGGTGGAGGGTGACTGGCAGGGTGAGGGTGGAGGGTGACTGGCAGGGTGAGGGTGGAGGGTGACTGGTAGGGTGAGGGTGGAGGGTGACTGGTAGGGTGAGGGTGGAGGGTGACTGGCAGGGTGAGGGTGGAGGGTGACTGGCAGGGTGAGGGTGGAGGGTGACTGGCAGGGTGAGGGTGGAGGGTGACTGGCAGAGTGAGGGTGGAGGGTGACTGGCAGGGTGAGGGTGGAGGGTGACTGGCAGGGTGAGGGTGGAGGGTGACTGGCAGGGTGAGGGTGGAGGGTGACTGGCAGGGTGAGGGTGGAGGGTGACTGGCAGGGTGAGGGTGGAGGGTGACTGGCAGGGTGAGGGTGGAGGGTGACTGGTAGGGTGAGGGTGGAGGGTGACTGGTAGGGTGAGGGTGGAGGGTGACTGGTAGGGTGAGGGTGGAGGGTGACTGGCAGGGTGAGGGTGGAGGGTGACTGGCAGGGTGAGGGTGGAGGGTGACTGGCAGGGTGAGGGTGGAGGGTGACTGGTAGGGTGAGGGTGGAGGGTGACTGGTAGGGTGAGGGTGGAGGGTGACTGGCAGGGTGAGGGTGGAGGGTGACTGGCAGGGTGAGGGTGGAGGGTGACTGGCAGGGTGAGGGTGGAGGGTGACTGGCAGGGTGAGGGTGGAGGGTGACTGGTAGGGTGAGGGTGGAGGGTGACTGGCAGGGTGAGGGTGGAGGGTGACTGGCAGGGTGAGGGTGGAGGGTGACTGGTAGGGTTAGGGGGGAGGAAGACTGGTAGGGTGAGGGTGGAGGGTGACTGGCAGGGTGAGGGTGGAGGGTGACTGGCAGGGTGAGGGTGGAGGGTGACTGGTAGGGTGAGGGTGGAGGGTGACTGGTAGGGTTAGGGGGGAGGAAGACTGGTAGGGTGAGGGTGGAGGGTGACTGGCAGGGTGAGGGTGGAGGGTGACTGGTAGGGTGAGGGTGGAGGGTGACTGGTAGGGTTAGGGGGGAGGAAGACTGGTAGGGTGAGGGTGGAGGGTGACTGGCAGGGTGAGGGTGGAGGGTGACTGGTAGGGTTAGGGGTGGAGGAAGACTGGTAGGGTCAACAACCAACACATCAACAATCAACGCAAAACTCAAACCACCTAGAAATTACCTCAAATCAGGTGGTAGTTTGACAAAGAAACAAGCACATAGTTGATGTATTTATCACAAATCAAACGACACTTGACGGTCATGGGGAACAAAAAGAAAATACAAAAGACAGAATACAACAAACTTATACAACCAAAGCTTCAGACAAGTATAATAGTGACCCATAATAATAGGGAGACACTTAGAAGAAAATGGGAATAAATTAGATTATATTCAGCCGAACACGAACTTGTATTCAAGACAGGACATAAATAGCTTTTTAATATAGCGACTCCATTGTTCTGAGATTATAATTGTCTGCAGGGACACGGGTGACCCTCCGTGTCCTCGTGAGGGAGACACGGGTGACCCTCCGTGTCCTCGTGAGGGAGACACGGGTGACCCTCCGTGTCCTCGTGAGGGAGACACGGGTGACCCTCCGTGTCCTCGTGAGGGAGACACGGGTGACCCTCCGTGTCCTCGTGAGGGAGACACGGCTGACCCTCCGTGTCCTCGTGAGGGAGACACGGGTGACCCTCCGTGTCCTCGTGAAGGGGAGACACTGCTGACCCTCCGTGTCCTCGTGAGGGAGAGACACGGCTGACCCTCCGTGTCCTCGTGAAGGAGGGACACGGCTGACCCTCCGTGTCCTTGAGGTGGAGTAGGGAGACGGAGGAAGGCACGGCGGGAGCAAAAGGTCAGGAGTCACAGAGGACGACACTCCCATATTCCTAGGAATTTGGATCCTTGGAGACCAGGAACCGCTGCCTGAGCCTCTCACCCCCCTGGGAGGCCAGGAACTGTTGCCTGAGGCCCTCGCCTCCCTGGGAGGCCAGGAACTGTTGCCTGAGGCTCTCACCCCCCCCCCTGGGAGGCCAGGAACTGTTGCCTGAGGCCCTCACCCCCCTGGGAGGCCAGGAACTGTTGCCTGAGGCTCTCACCCCCCCCCCTGGGAGGCCAGGAACTGTTGCCTGAGGCTCTCACCCCCCCCCCCCCCCGGGAGGCCAGGAACTGCTGCCTGAGGCTCTCACCCACCCCCTGGGAGGCCAGGAACTGTTGCCTGAGGCCCTCACCTCCCTGGGAGGCCAGGAACTGTTGCCTGAGGCCCTCGCCTCCCTGGGAGGCCAGGAACTGCTGCCTGAGGCCCTCACCCCCCTGGGAGGCCAGGAACTGCTGCCTGAGGCTCTCACCCACCCCCTGGGAGGCCAGGAACTGCTGTCTGAGTCCCTCACCCCCCTGGGAGGCCAGGAACTGCTGCCTGAGGCTCTCACCCCCCTCCCTGGGAGGCCAGGAACTGCTGCCTGAGGCCCTCACCCCCCTGGGAGGCCAGGAACTGCTGCCTGAGGCTCTCACCCACCCCCTGGGAGGCCAGGAACTGCTGTCTGAGTCCCTCACCCCCCTGGGAGGCCAGGAACTGCTGCCTGAGGCTCTCACCCACCCCCTGGGAGGCCAGGAACTGCTGCCTGAGGCCCTCACCCCCCCCCCCTGGGAGGCCAGGAACTGCTGCCTGAGGCTCTCACCCACCCCCTGGGAGGCCAGGAACTGCTGCCTGAGGCCAGGAACACCCTTTACATCCATTAATAGTGTAAATGAATGTAAAGGGTGTAAATTAAATTAAAGGGTGTAAATAATAGTGTAAATAAGCGTAAATGATGTAAATAGTAGAGTCAATTAACTGAAGGGTGTAAATAATAAGTGTAAATAAACGTGTAAGGTATAAATAAGTGTAAATAAACGTGTAAGATATAAATAAGTGTAAATAAACATGCAAATAATAACGTCAACTAATTTTAAATGTGTAAATAATTTCAATAGTAAGAATTAAATGCTCACACAAGTATGATAAAGAAAGCTTTTCCTTGACTCATAACCTCTCACCAACTCCTAAATGCATAACATATGAGTTAGTGTGCAGCATGAGGGCCTCAACTTTCTCAATATGTCACTTCTCTCGCCTGAGGTAAATTTGCTGGCAATATTTACATTTTCATGCAGGAAAGTAATTGTTCTTCGTCGATCAAAAATGTTGATTTTGCAAGCACAATGCAAGCAAAAAAATGCATGCAGGCAACCTGGGAAAAACTTAAAACGGGCAGGCAGGCAAAGGCAGAAAACGGGCTGGCTGGCAAAGATAGAAAACGGGCTGGCTGGCAAAGACAGAAAACTGACAGGTTGGTAAAGACAGAAAACGGGCATACTGGCAGACAGAAAACGGGCATACTGGCAGACAGAAAACGGGCATACTGGCAGACAGAAAACGGGCATACTGGCAGACAGAAAACGGGCATACTGGCAGACAGAAAACGGGCATACTGGCAGACAAAACGGACATACTGACAAACAGAAAACGAACAGACTGCCAAAAACAGAAAACCAGGAAGTCACCATTTATCAAGAATATTTAAATAAAACATACCCGAGTAAATCAATAAATACCACCAAACTAATGAACACACAAGACACTGATTAAAAAAAATAATAATTAAACGCCACGTAAAATCCGCCATTCCTGCAACTGTTGCAAGAGAGGAGACTAATAAGGCCCAAGTGTGTGTGTGTGTCTCTCACAACGCACCAGTCTGTGACAAGTACGGGACACGTCAGATACGCAGTGTATCTTGAGGTTATCTTGAGTAAACTCGACATCAGCCACCCTCACCAACCGGTTAGGGATACTCATCATGGGGGGTGACTTAACCCTTAGGGACTCTTATCTGGAAGAGAAAGGGGGGGGGGGGGGGTAACTGAAGCCAGGCTGAGCCAATTCATGTCGTTGGGGAGGGAGTAATTATGCAAATGTTGGCGACGAAGAGTGATTAATATGAGTTGGTGGCTCTTATTAGTAAGAGTTGGTGGTTCTTATTAGTAAGAGTTGGTGGCTCTTATTAGCAAGAGTTGGCGGCTCTTATTAGCAACATCATATACCTTTCTTTTTCATCAACATTTTTCATTCACTGGCTAACACAATCCCTTTGAAATTCACTTTAAAATATATATTCTCTTTCTTGGAATATACCACATATGTACTTATTAATATGCCAAATAGTGACTATAAGCAATAAGTCATATATGTACTGTCTTGTGCGAGAGCGGGTTTTCTTTAGTAAGACATAAAAAAAATCCCTCTGAATAGTTGACCACACACTAGAAGGTGAAGGGACGACGACGTTTCGGTCCGTCCTGGACCATTCTCAAGTCAATTGAGAATCCCTCTGAATAGTTGACCAGACCACACACTAGAAGGTGAAGGGACGACGACGTTTCGGTCCGTCCTGGACCATTCTCAAGTCAATTGAGAATCCCTCTGAATAGTTGACCAGACCACACACTAGAAGGTGAAGGGACGACGACGTTTCGGTCCGTCCTGGACCATTCTCAAGTCAATTGAGAATCCCTCTGAATAGTTGACCAGACCACACACTAGAAGGTGAAGGGACGACGACGTTTCGGTCCGTCCTGGACCATTCTCAAGTCAATTGAGAATCCCTCTGAATAGTTGACCAGACCACACACTAGAAGGTGAAGGGACGACGACGTTTCGGTCCGTCCTGGACCATTCTCAAGTCAATTGAGAATCCCTCTGAATAGTTCCAGAGCATTTCCTGGAGTACGTGATCATTGTTTCTGGAAGCGACAAGGAAGTGTGGTTCAGGAGGACCGAGAAAACACTTCCCAGCCGAGGTATAAAGCCAATGGAGTTTTATATAAGCGTTGCTCATATAAAACTCCTCCATATAGGTAGTTGCTCCATATAAGCCCCTGAGTGGAGCCTAATGAGTTTTCCATCAGGCTTCAACCCATTAACGCTAAACCACAAGCTTATTTTTTTTTAATTAATCACAGAACGAATATATATCTTAATTAACTTTCTAGAAATTTTTTTTCATTAGACGAAAGGAATTTATGTTCAAATTTCTTTATAATTTTTTTTTTAACTATAAAAAAGCTGATAAAGTTTTCACGTTAAAGTTGTGATGTTTATGGTAGAGTACTGGTGGTAGGGGGCGGTAATACCAGTGTTTATGGTACTGTGGTACTCAGGTACTGTGGTACTCAGGTACTGTGGTACTCAGGTACTGTGGTACTCAGGTACTGTGGTACTCAGGTACTGTGGTACTCAGGTACTGTGGTACTCAGGTACTGTGCGGCGCCGTAATCCTCGAGAGCTGTGTTGGGGGGGGTGGGGGGGGGGAGTGGCAGGCCGTAACGAGCGAGGCAAACGAGGTGAGTGGTGGTTACGAGGAGGTAACGAGGCTCGGGTCGTTACCAGGTCTCCAAACAACGTATGACCACCATTAAGGGGCCTCTCAACTTTCCTTTAATACATACATACACACACACACACACACACACACACACACACACAGGTACTGAAGAGCGCCTGAGGGAACTGTGCCTTACGACACTAGAAAGAAGAAGGGAGAGGGGGGACATGATAGGAACGTATAAGATACTCAGAGGAATTGACAGAGTGGACATAGACGAAATGTTCACACGGAATAGTAACAGAACGAGAGGACATGGATGGAAGCTTGAAACTCAGATGAGTCACAGAGATGTTAGGAAGTTTTCTTTTAGCGTGAGAGTAGTGGGAAAATGGAATGCACTTCAGGAACAGGTTGTGGAAGCAAATACTATTCATAATTTTAAAACCAGGTATGATAGGGAAATGGGACAGGAGTCATTGCTGTAAACAACCGATGCTCGAAAGGCGGGATCCAAGAGTCAATGCTCGATCCTGCAAGCACATATAGGTGAGTACATATAGGTGAGTACACACACACACACATACACACACACACACACACACACACACATACACATACACACACACACACACACACATATTGGTGTATACTGGCAGCAGGTTTTCATTTATACATGTCTCATTGAATATGACAGCATATTCTGTATTGATATATATTTATACTATATAATATATACAGTATATTGATATATACTGTATTCTGGTTTAGGGCTTCTATCCCTCTAACTAGTGCTCCAACATCTGGGGTTTAACTGGAAGAGTTTTCCAAAAGTCATGTTCGTTCGAGGTGAAGAAAAATAAATAACTGTAGAATGTATTACACGTATTATAAAATTTACACAACGTTTCGAGCCTACATGGTTCATTCTCAAGCGACGTTACAGTTGTTTTTTTAGATTTAACTATTCAGAACTCAGCATTAACCCACCATTTTCAACACCAACGATGTTACCTTGAAGTGTTTCCGGGGCTTAGCGTCCCCGCGGCCCGGTCGTCGACCAGGCCTCCTCGTTGCTGGACTGCTCAACCAGGCTGTTAGACGCGGCTGCTCGCAGCCTGACGTATGAATCACAGCCTGGTTGATCAGGTATCCTTTGGAGGTGCTTATCCAGTTCACTCTTGAACACTGTGAACATCAATTACCCCATAACTTGTACTAACTCCCTCCTAAACTACCCCCATCAACCCCCTTAGCCTACCTGTTCCCCCCCATAACACAGTCAACTGTCTACATTTCCCCTCTGTCAGTCTCCCTTAAATCCGCCTCTGCCAGTCTCCCTTAAATCCCCCTCTGTCAGCCCCCTTAAATCCGCCTCTGCCAGTCTCCCTTAAATCCCCCTCTGCCAGTCCCCCTTAAATCCCTTCTGCCAGTCCCCCTTAAATCCGCCTATGTCAGTCTCCCTTAAATCGCCCTCTGTCAGTCTCCCTTAAATTCCCTCTGCCAGTCTCCCTTAAATCCCCCTCTGTCAGCCCCCTTAAATCCCCTCTGCCAGCCCCCCTTAAATCCCCCTCTGCCAGCCCCCTTAAATCCGCCTCTGTCAGTCACAGCCCCCTGGTAAAAACACCCCGTCAATAGAGGCCAGGTGTTGTGTAACTCAGTTTAGTTACAGGGGGGGGGGGTTGACAGGCAAAATTCTGCACTAGGGGCGAGGGGCTTTTGTGTCCGCTCGTCTGTCTGTCTGTCTGTCTGTCTGTCTGTCTGTCTGTCTGTCTGTCTGTCTGTCTGTCTGTCTGTCTGTCTGTCTGTCTGTCTGTCCTTCCCTCTGTCAATCTGTGTCCATTTGTGCCGCTTAACACTGTCTACCAGTTGTGCACGCTGTCCACACTTGTATTTACAAGAAGGAAAAGGGGATGTAAACCACACAAGAGTGAGGGGGCTGTAAACCACACAAGAGTGAGGGGACTGTAAACCACACAAGAGTGAGGGGGCTGTAAACTACACAAGAGTGAGGGGACTGTAAACCACACTAGAGTGAGGGGACTGTAAACCACACTAGAGTGAGGGGACTGTAAACCACACAGGTAAAGAAATATATATCACACATCGGCAAAACAAAGAACTGTAAAAAAATGATAAAGTTTAGGCGTGTAAAACACACACAAACACACAGGTAGAATAGAGGGCCCCAGTAAAACACACAAAGGGGGGAGGGGAGGGGGGGGCGGCCCAACAGGACACAAACAACAATAGGCGAGGCAAACACGCATAAAACGTTGAATTCGCAAGAGTATTTACAGCTGCAAATCCTGGCCGTGGCGGCTACGGCTCTCTAGGTCTACCATACACCACCACACACACACACACTCTCCACACCTGTAAAAGGGAGAAATGTTGGCCCTTCCTAGTGCATCGAAACTGTCCCCTCTTGTGGGTTATGAGGTTGTGAGGTGAGGTTGTGAGGTGAGGTTGTGAGGTGAGGTTGTGAGGTGAGGTTCAAGTACGTTTATTGAGACAATAAGATACATCTCAAAAGAATAGAGCATTTTTACGGGCTCACCATAGCCCGTGCTACATGGACATTTCGTTCTGAGTAGCTAATTCTAAATCAACAATAAATAGAGCAGTTTAGGGTATTTCTACAACTCGAAAGGTGAGGTTTGCTTAGGTTAGTTGAGATGAGACAAGATAAGTTATCGTTCTTTCTCGGTGTAAGAGAAGCTGATCTCTCTCCCGCTCCGCACAAAATATAAATGTTTCAGCTAACCACGAACCTCGACACGGAGCCCAGCTGTTCACCGATGCAAAGATAAAGTTAGTATTACGATGCTTTAATGGTTTATTAAAATGATGCATTAAGGTGCAATATTTACCGTGGGGGAACAGCACTGAACTGCTGCCTTGTACTGCTGCCTTGTGCTGCTGCCTTGTACTGCTGCCTTGTACTGCTGCCTTGTGCTGCTGCCTTGTACTGCTGCCTTGTGCTGCTGCCTTGTGCTGCTGCCTTGTACTGCTGCCTTGTGCTGCTGCCTTGTGCTGCTGCCTTGTACTGCTACCTTGTACTGCTGCCTTGTACTGCTGCCTTGTGCTGCTGCCTTGTACTGCTGCCTTGTACTGCTGCCTTGTACTGCTGCCTTGTACTGCTGCCTTGTGCTGCTGCCTTGTACTGCTGCCTTGTACTGCTACCTTGTACTGCTGCCTTGTGCTGCTGCCTTGTACTGCTGCCTTGTACTGCTGCCTTGTACTGCTGCCTTGTACTGCTGCCTTGTACTGCTGCCTTGTGCTGCTGCCTTGTACTGCTGCCTTGTACTGCTGCCTTGTGCTGCTGCCTTGTGCTGCTGCCTTGTACTGCTGCCTTGTGCTGCTGCCTTGTGCTGCTGCCTTGTACTGCTACCTTGTACTGCTGCCTTGTACTGCTGCCTTGTGCTGCTGCCTTGTACTGCTGCCTTGTACTGCTGCCTTGTACTGCTGCCTTGTACTGCTGCCTTGTACTGCTGCCTTGTGCTGCTGCCTTGTGCTGCTGCCTTGTACTGCTGCCTTGTGCTGCTGCCTTGTACTGCTGCCTTGTACTGCTGCCTTGTGCTGCTGCCTTGTGCTGCTGCCTTGTGCTGCTGCCTTGTGCTGCTGCCTTGTACTGCTGCCTTGTACTGCTGCCTTGTACTGCTACCTTGTACTGCTGCCTTGTACTGCTGCCTTGTGCTGCTGCCTTGTGCTGCTGCCTTGTACTGCTGCCTTGTACTGCTACCTTGTACTGCTGCCTTGTGCTGCTGCCTTGTACTGCTGCCTTGTACTGCTGCCTTGTGCTGCTGCCTTGTGCTGCTGCCTTGTACTGCTGCCTTGTACTGCTACCTTGTACTGCTGCCTTGTACTGCTGATTTGTACTGCTGCCTTGTGCTGCTGCCTTGTGCTGCTGCCTTGTGCTGCTGCCTTGTGCTGCTGCCTTGTGCTGCTGCCTTGTACTGCTGATTTGTACTGCTGCCTTGTGCTGCTGCCTTGTGCTGCTGCCTTGTGCTGCTGCCTTGTGCTGCTGCCTTGTGCTGCTGCCTTGTACTGCTGCCTCCTGCCAGGGGAGGAAGTGATCACCTTGCAGGTGGTCACTTCAACACTACTACGTAATTAGTACTATCATCTGCGCCCCTATCCATGGTTAGGTTAGGGTAAGGATAGGCTTGGTTTCATTACATTTAATTACATTAATATGGTGTATTATTCCCAAACGTGAAATATGAAATTGGAAAACTATTTGAGTATCGCATTGAATTTTATTTACATAAAACCAAATTCTTCAAACCCTTTCAAAGAAAACGAGTTAAGCATTGAATTTTTATATATTTTAAACCTACGATTGATAATACAATAAAGTTGTAACTTAAGATTATTCTCTGTTTATAACAAAGGTTCACTTGCCAGCTTAAAAGCAGACTATTATTGGAACCGTAATATACTTTCAGATCCCCACACACATCAAGGTAACTATCCAGAAGGTGTGAGAATGGGTTTGTTGTCTTCTACTATAGAGTATTCCACTACTGACCCTCCTCCAGGATACAACCCACAACAGTTGACTATCTCCCAGTTGCATATTTACTGCTAGGTGAGCAGAGGCATCAGGTGAAGAAAAAAACAAGGTAAATCTTTCCGTTCTGCCTGGGGATTTAGCCCGGGGACCATTCAGCTGCTACCTTGTACTGCTGCCTTGTACTGCTGCCTTGTACTGCTGCCTTGTGCTGCTGCCTTGTGCTAAGTAGAAACGACGACTACTGCGCTACGGAGATCCCTAAGAATGCTGCCTCAGTGATGTTATTTAGCGAATTTTATCCGTCTCTCTCTCTCTCTCTCTCTCTCTGTCCCTCCACTTGGACTAGACGGTAGAGCGACGGTCTCACTTCATGCAGGTCGGCGTTCAATCCCCGACCGTCCAAGTGGTTGGGCACCATTCCTGTCCCCCCGTCCCATCCCTAATCCTTATCCTGACCCCCTTCCCAGTGCTATATAGTCGTAATGGCTTGGCGCTTTCCCCTGATAATTCCCTTCCCTTCTCTCTCTCTCTCTCTCTCTCTCTCTCTCTCTCTGATTATATATTTATATAAATGTATATAAAATATGCAGGTGATGAGAGGTGAAAAAAGTATATGGTGTATAAGTAATGAGTGTTTTAACTGAGCCTGTTATTTGCTCCCTGGAATGGCACTATATATATATATATCTGTACATATACGTATATACACGTATTTGAATATATGTTTTTTCTAGAAAAATCCAGTCACCGAATCCTGTTAAAACTCAAATAAACCTTTTATTTACAAATATGGAGACGATAAACATAACACAAAAATTCAGCTTGTAAATGTAAAAAAAAACAAAAAATAAAAACCAACAACAAATAATGGATGTTGCAACATACACATTTTACAGTATTTTGCAAAATGTTGACATTATCAGCGGGCGGGAGGTGAACAAACTTTAAAAGGCAGCCATCAAAGTTTCATGACAAGCTAGTTTCCCCAAACATTAAAACACATATAAACACCACACGCCTTGAGAGGTGTAATACACACACACACACACACACACACACACACACACACACACAGTAGTTTCAAAGCGTTATATGACAAAGAGTGCTGGGAAGACGGGACACCACGAGCGTAGCTCTCATCCTGTAACTACACTTAGGTAATTACACACACACACACACACACACACACACACACACACACACACACACACACACACTCTTTGGACCAAAGAGCCAAAGCTCAACCCCCGCAAGCACAAATAGGTGAGTACACACGGGGGGCCTCGCGGTTGAGTGGACAATGTTCTTGGGTCGTAGTCCTAATATCACAGGTTCGATCCCCGGCATCAGCAGAAACAAATGGGGCAGTCTCTTTCACCGTGATGCGTCTGTTCACCTAGCAGTAAATAGGTACCTGGGAGTTAGACATCTGCTACGGGCTACTTCCTGGGGATGTGTGTGTTAAAAATGTATTGAAAACAAAAAGCTCGACCCTGCAAGCATAACTAGGTGAGTACAACTAGGTGAGTACACACACGGGACCTCATCAGTTTCCTGAATGTCAATATTAGGCGATGATGAGACGCCAGAGGTAAACAGTGAGAGAGAGAGAGAGAGAGAGAGAGAGAGAGAGAGAGAGAGAGAGAGAGAGAGAGAGAGAGAGAGAGAGAGAGAGAGAGAGAGAGAGAGAGAAAAGATCCTTTTCCCGCTAGAATCCACTCTATAAAACATCTAAGATATTGGGACCGCTTAAAATTTTTACATTTATATTCCCCTAGAGCGCAGGCGGGAGATACATAATAATTTACACTTGGAAAATATTAGAAGGGCTGGTCCCAAATCTACACACAGAAACACCATCACATGAGACCAGGAGGCATGGCAGGATGTGCAGAATGACTCCATTGACGAGCAGAAGTGCAATAGACACGCTGAGAGAAAACTACATCAACATCAACACTCTTACCCTACACATACAATTAAGTTATGTTGACCAGACCACACACTAGAAGGTGAAGGGACGACAACGTTTCGGTCCGTCCTGGACCATTCTCAAATCGATTGCATACAAGTCACATACAATTTATAACTGGCCGCCCTCGCAATGTTCAAATGAGACTCGACAACAACCTTCAAAGGATACCTGATCAACCAGGCTGTGATGGCCCTGTGGGTGGGTAATCTGTGCCTTGTCCCCTGTGCCCTGCGGTCAGTATGATCATACAGAACAGGGAAGGAATACGCCGACAGGACAAGAGCTGAGATAATAGTACGTAGCGAAGGAATGGTACCCAGCGACGTACACCATTGGGGATCGAACACCGACCCGCAGGAATCGAAGTCATCGCAGCCCCGACCAGGAGCCCTTAACCACATGGTCAAGGGCTCACAACCCACGCAGGGAAGGTTATCTTGAGGTTATTTTGAGAATGATTTCGGGGCTTTTTAGTGTCCCCGCGGCCCGGTCCTCGACCAGGCCTCCACCCCCAGGAAGCAGCCCGTGACAGCTGATTAACACCCAGGTACCTATTTTACTGCTAGGTAACAGGGGCATAGGGTGAAAGAAACTCTGCCCATTGCTTCTCGCCGGCGCCTGGGATCGAATCCAGGACCACATCATCACAAGTCCAGCGTGCTGTCCGCTCGGCCGACCGGCTCCACTGACCAGCCGAAGAAGAAGACCAATCCAGTTCTCCAAACTCGCCGTCGTCATCCACACCAAAACACACACAACATAATCTTCAGGAAAAGCAAGAAACAGTCAATATTATCATGCACAAAGGAGAGACTTTACCGTCCAGTGATGGCTCGGGGGTCCCCGTGGCTCGGGGGTCCCCGTGGCTCGGGGGTCCCCGTGGCTCGGGGGTCCCCGTGGCTCGGGGGTCCCCGTGGCTCGGGGGGTCCCCGTGGCTCGGGGGTCCCCGTGGCTCGGGGGTCCCCGTGGCTCGGGGGTCCCCGTGGCTCGGGGGTCCCCGTGGCTCGGGGGTCCCCGTGGCTCGGGGGTCCCCGTGGCTCGGGGGTCCCCGTGGCTCGGGGGTCCCCGTGGCTCTCGCTCATACCTGCAAGGTAAGTGGTACTCTGTGTCAGGCTAGTGTATATAATTGTTGCAGACACCCATGCACAGGTTGCCTGCCTTAGTGTCTTACTGTGGTTGTAACACCCAACCCTCTCTCTCTCTCTCTCTCTCTCTCTCTCTCTCTCTCTCTCTCTCTCTCTCTCTCTCTCTCTCTCTCACACACACATTTGCGAGGCACAAGAAGCCAGTTCCCATGGACTGTTCACGGCTGAATCTGACCAGCTTCCAGTGTCAGGAGATAACCTAGATGAGAGAGTGATAAATATTGAGGTGACGGCACAGGAAGAAGCCTCCAGCTTCACTGGACGACTCTGAAGGTGTTGGATCAGACAAGATATCATCGTGGGTGTTAAAAGATGCAGCACAGGCCCTCAGCGAACCTCTGGCTAAGATCTTTAATGAGTCATTTATAGGGAAGCGGGTGAGGCAGGAGAGGAGGTAGATGAGGCAGGAGGTGAGGCAGGAGGTGAGGTAGGAGGCAAGGCATGAGTAAGGTAAGTCTACTTTCCCAGACCTCATGTCCCTTGATCACAAGTTTGAGTTCCATCATATAGTCAGAGTCTTGTGTGTGTGTGTGTGTGTGTGTGTGTGTGTGTGTGTGTGTGTGTGTGTGTGTGTGTGTGTGTGTGTGTGTGTGTGTGTGTGTGTACACTGCTCACCTGTCTTCATTAGTATCTGTGTTTGTGTAACTCCATCTCTCCTGTCCACTCTTCCTCCCTCACTCCTGGCCACTCTCCCTCCCTACACATGCTGGCCACTCTCCCTCCCTACACATGCTGGCCATGCATACCGTCGTTCACAAGGTTCGAGGGATCAATATGGCTTACCAGGCGGCGGGGTGTACCCCCCCCCCTGCCCGTCTCCACCCCCACCCTCACCCATCTTTCCTCCCTCACTCACCCTCACACACCTCTATAACTACCACTACCAACACTATAACTACCCCTAGCAACACTATAACTACCCCTAACAACACTATAACTACCCCTAACAACACTATAACTACCCCTAACAACACTATAACTACCACTAACAACACTATAACTACCCCTAACAACACTATAACTACCACTAACAACACTATAACTACCACTAACAACACTATAACTACCACTAACAACACTATAACTACCCCTAACAACACTATAACCACCACTAACAACACTATAACCACCACTAACAACACTATAACTACCACTAACAACACTATAACCACCACTACCAACACTATAACTACCACTAACAACACTATAACCACCACTACCAACACTATAACTACCACTAACAACACTATAACCACCACTAACAACACTATAACCACCACTACCAACACTATAACCACCACTAACAACACTATAACCACCACTAACAACACTATAACCACCACTAACAACACTATAGCTACCACTAACAACACTATAACTACCACTAACAACACTATAACCACCACTAACAACACTATAACCACCCCTAACAACACTATAACTACCACTACCAACACTATAACCACCACTAACAACACTATAACCACCACTAACAACACTATAACCACCCCTAACAACACTATAACCACCACTACCAACACTATAACCACCACTAACAACACTATAACTACCACTACCAACACTATAACCACCCCTAACAACACTATAACCACCACTAACAACACTATAACCACCACTAACAACACTATAACTACCACTACCAACACTATAACCACCACTAACAACACTATAACCACCACTACCAACACTATAACCACCACTAACAACACTATAACTACCACTAACAACACTATAACCACCACTAACAACACTATAGCTACCACTAACAACACTATAACTACCACTAACAACACTATAACCACCACTAACAACACTATAACCACCCCTAACAACACTATAAGTACCACTACCAACACTATAACCACCACTAACAACACTATAGCTACCACTAACAACACTATAACTACCACTAACAACACTATAACCACCACTAACAACATTATAACCACCCCTAACAACACTATAACCACCACTAACAACACTATAACCACCACTACCAACACTATAACCATCACTAACAACACTATAACCACCCTTAACAACACTATAACCACCCCTAACAACACTATAACCACCACTAACAACACTATAACCACCCCTAACAACATTATAACCACCCCTAACAACACTATAACTACCCCTCTTCCTAACAATAAAACTCCCATAACCGCTAACGACCCGGTGATTATAATCACAACTCACTAATTACAACCAGCGGTTCCCATTAGCGCTGCTCATCAAAATAATCAGAAATAGAGTAATGGAGATCCCAAGGGGGGGAGAGGGAGGGGGTAGAGTGATGGAGAGAGGGGGGGAGGGGGGTAGAGAGGGGATGGAGGGAGGGTAGAGAGGGTAAGGCTGAAAGTCTCACCTATGTACCTCACAGATCCTTCCTTATCGTCACCATCCCTGGCTGACAGGACTATGATGCTATACTTCTGAGTTCGAATCTCCAATAACATATAATTATATATATATATATATATATATATATATATATATATATATATATATATATATATATATATATATATATATTCGAGGGGGGTTCCAGTACTATACGTATATTGGATGGTTTCACCAGACTGTTGGAGCCAGGAACTGCTCCCCATGTTTACTGGACCTCCCCATTCCTCCTCCGCGACGACACATCCCACCGGGATCCCTAGTGACCACTATCCTTCGAATCCCTAAATCCTTGCAGGATTTCCGCCTTTCACCCCCATCCCTTCTGCTAAATCCAACACTGTTTATCACACACCCTTGTCTCAACCCCTTCCCCCCTTTCTCTCAGAGCCTGGATCACCCCTTCCCCCTTTCTCACAGAGAATGGATCACCCCTTCCCCCTTTCTCTCAGAGAATGGATCACCCCTTCACCCTTTCTCTCAGAGAATGGATCACCCCTTTCCCCTTTCTCTCAGGGCCTGGATCACCCCTTCCCTCTTTCTCTCAGAGCCTGGATCACCCCTTCCCCCTTTCTCTCAGAGCCTGGATCACCCATTACCCCTTTCTCTCAGAGCCTGGATCACCCATTACCCCTTTCTCTCAGAGCCTGGATCACCCATTACCCCTTTCTCTCAGAGAATGGATCACCCCTTCCCCCTTTCTCTCAGAGAATGGATCACCCCTTCCCCCTTTCTCTCAGAGAATGGATCACCCCTTCCCCCTTTCTCTCAGAGAATGGATCACCCCTTCCCCCTTTCTCTCAGAGAATGGATCACCCCTTCACCCTTTCTCTCAGAGAATGGATCACCCCTTCACCCTTTCTCTCAGAGCCAGGAATCACCCCTTCCCCCTTTCTCTCAGAGAATGGCTCACCCCTTCCCCCTTTCTCTCAGAGAATGGATCACCCCTTCACCCTTTCTCTCAGAGAATGGATCACCCCTTCACCCTTTCTCTCAGAGCCAGGAATCACCCCTTCCCCCTTTCTCTCAGAGAATGGCTCACCCCTTTCCCCTTTCTCTCTCTCTATTAAAATCTATTAAAACTCGTTTAAAAACTCTCTAGACAATAACCATATGTAGATTTATATTTCCCAAACCGTCTGCAATTGACTTCACTTGCCAAAAAGCTACCACACCTCTGAGTGGAAATGACTCGGGTCAGACCACTTCTAACAATGAGCCACACCCTCGGGTTAGACCACCTCTAACAATGAGCCACACCCTCGGGTCAGACCACCTCTAACAATGAGCCACACCCTCGGGTCAGACCACCTCTAACAATGAGCCACACCCTCGGGTCAGACCACTTCTAACAATGAGCCACACCCTCGGGTCAGACCACCTCTAACAATGAGCCACACCCTCGGATCAGACCACCTCTAACAATGAGCCACACCCTCGGGTCAGACCACCTCTAACAATGAGCCACATCCTCGGGTCAGACCACCTCTAACAAGACACCCTCGGGTCAGCCTTAGAGATAAAGCCTTACAGTTCTTTATCCTTGCCTCAACTGCAGAGACTTGCTTTACACAATATGGTTATCTTGAGATGATTTCGGGGCTTTTTAGTGTCCCCGCGGCCCGGTCCTCGATCAGGCCTCCACCCCCAGGAAGCAGCCCGTGACAGCTGACTAACACCCAGGTACCTATTTTACTGCTAGGTAACAGGGGCATAGGGTGAAAGAAACTCTGCCCATTGTTTCTCGCCGGCGCCTGGGATCGAACCCAGGACCACAGGATCCAGCGTGCAGTCCGCTCGGCCGACCGGCTCCCTTTGTGTGAGAGCCGGTTCGGCTAACTCTTGGGATGTATCTGGCGCATCACTCAGGGGTAATAATATCCTTCGACGGGTGTGATTTGCCATCAAAACTGATTATAATTAAAATACATTATACAGCTTGAGTGATAGCAAGTTTAAATAGGCTACTTTAGGAGTAATAGGCTACTTTAGGAGTAATAGGCTACTTTAGGAGTAATAGGCTACTTTAGGAGTAATAGGCTACTTTAGGAGTGATAGGCTACTTTAGGAGTGATAGGCTACTTTAGGAGTAATAGGCTACTTTAGGAGTAATAGGCTACTTTAGGAGTAATAGGCTACTTTAGGAGTAATAGGCTACTTTAGGAGTGATAGGCTACTTTAGGAGTGATAGGCTACTTTAGGAGTAATAGGCTACTTTAGGAGTAATAGGCTACTTTAGGAGTAATAGGCTACTTTAGGAGTGATAGGCTACTTTAGGAGTGATAGGCTACTTTAGGAGTGATAGGCTACTTTAGGCACGTGTGTGAGGCGTGTACCTCACACACGTGCCTGGTGAGGGTACAGCTGCCCCTCAGCCATTCCTCACACACACCTGCACCACTCAGCAGCTGCGGGCCGCTGAGTGGTGCAGACGACGCACTTGTGGCCTGAGGCAGGAGGAACTCGAGCACGTCAACACTGGTGCTTGAGGCACGCACCAAGAGCCACCACACCCCCCTCCCCCCACACCCCCCTCCCCCCCCCCTCAAGTGGTGGTTGCCACCTCCCATCTTCGTCTCCGAGGAGTAACTTCCTCACAGACTCAGATGCCAGGGAAAATGTGTGATAGAGAAGCCTCGTCTTCAGTGACGTGATGGATGCCAAGGTGACGTGATGATAAGTCCAGGACTTAGTAGGACTTAAGAGGTCCACCTCTACGTCCAAACGCGGTCATGAAGATGCTGGGTCACTGTACACCGCCCTGTTACAACTCATCCCGGTAAAGCTAAGACACAGAAATCACCATAGCGTGATGCATCAAATGAACAAATCCACAAGGGCCGTGACGAGGATTCGAACCTACGTCCGAGAGCATCCCAGACGCTGACTTAATCGACTGAGCTACGACATGGTCAAAAAGAGTGTAATGAAGTAAGGGCGAAGAGGAAGAACGGCATTTTGACATAACTCGAGCTCGAGTGCATGGGGGGGGGGGGGGGGAGGAGTTGTGTAAAACCCTGGTTTGTGTGTCGGAGAGGCTGCAGGATCCAGTAAGTTCAGTAGAACTTCGGTTTCAACTCTTTTTGACCATGTCGTAGCTCAGCTGATTAAGGCAGCGTCTGGGATGCTCTCGGACGCAGGTTCGAATCCTCGTCACGGCCCTTGTGGATTTGTTCAGGTAAAGCTAAGTTTGTTCTCATTGGACAGTCTGGAATCCTCAAGCACTTCAAGCCCTTCCTTCATTCAAAATGGTGGCGCTATCAGCCGTGAATGAAATTAATATATATTCACTGGGAAATTTCCACGATTCCTTCATTCTCAGCGACACTAAATCCGTTTATCCCGTGCCCGCTATGGCACCTCTAACCTTCCCCAGGACGCAACCCAACTCCAGGTGAACAGAGGCATAAGGTGAAGCAAAACATGCCAAAATATCTCTGTCCCACCCTGGGAATCGAACTGGCTGGGACCATTCGATTGCGGCTCCATAGCACTGGGCTGCCCCGAGGTCAAGAGGCCGGCTAGCCAGGACTACCCCGCCGTCAAGCACACAAGGGCTCCCTCACCACCCTTGACAGTCGCTCCTGGAGGCCACAGGTAGCGGCCTCCATGACTCCCAAGACGGCCATGATCAATAACACATGGCGGCCGCTTCTGGCCTGTGGCGCTGATAACTGTGCTGGCAACACCTGTGGTGGTGGCAACTGTGGTGGCAACACCTGTGGTGGTGGCAACTGTGGTGGTGGCAACTGTGGTGGTGGCAACTGTGGTGGCAACACCTGTGGTGGTGGCAACACCTGTGGTGGTGGCAACACCTGTGGTGGTGGCAACACCTGTGGTGGTGGCAACACCTGTGGTGGTGGCAACACCTGTGGTGGTGGCAACACCTGTGGTGGTGGCAACACCTGTGGTGGTGGCAACACCTGTGGTGGTGGCAACTGTGGTGGCAACACCTGTGGTGGTGGCAACTGTGGTGGTGGCAACTGTGGTGGTGGCAACTGTGGTGGCAACACCTGTGGTGGTGGCAACTGTGGTGGCAACACCTGTGGTGGTGGCAACTGTGGTGGTGGCAACACCTGTGGTGGTGGCAACTGTGGTGGCAACACCTGTGGTGGTGGCAACTGTGGTGGTGGCAACTGTGGTGGTGGCAACTGTGGTGGTGGCAACTGTGGTGGTGGCAACTGTGGTGGCAACACCTGTGGTGGTGGCAACACCTGTGGTGGTGGCAACACCTGTGGTGGTGGGAACTGTGGTGGCAACACCTGTGGTGGTGGCAACTGTGGTGGCAACACCTGTGGTGGTGGCAACTGTGGTGGCAACACCTGTGGTGGTGGCAACTGTGGTGGTGGCAACACCTGTGGTGGTGGCAACTGTGGTGGCAACACCTGTGGTGGTGGCAACTGTGGTGGTGGCAACTGTGGTGGCAACACCTGTGGTGGTGGCAACTGTGGTGGTGGCAACTGTGGTGGTGGCAACACCTGTGGTGGTGGCAACTGTGGTGGCAACACCTGTGGTGGTGGCAACTGTGGTGGCAACACCTGTGGTGGTGGCAACTGTGGTGGCAACAACTGTGGTGGCAACAACTGTGGTGGTGGCAACTGTGGCAGCAACAACTGTGGTGGCAACAACTGTGGCAGCAACAACTGTGGCAGCAACAACTGTGGCAGCAACAACTGTGGTGGCAACAACTGTGGCAGTAACAACTGTGGCAGCAGCAACAACTGTGGTGGCAACAACTGTGGTGGCAACAACTGTGGC
>NC_091164.1:5547616-5670116 GCF_040958095.1 Procambarus clarkii
TGGTGGTGGTGGTGGTGGTGGTGGCGGTGGTGGTTGTGGTGGTGGTGTAGGTGTGTGGTGTGGTGATAGTGGTGGTGAGGGAAGTGACGGTATGTGGGGATGGAGTGACAGGAAGGGACGGGTGGTGGAGTGGGAGAGGTGACAGTTAAGGGGCGTGCAAGACTCTGTAACCCGCAGGTCACTAATCACTAACTGCCTCGTGTTAGTCTAGTGCCTCGCAGATATCTAGCCGATGCATAAGCAACAGGGCTCCATTAAGGAACATATAATCTCTTCCCATAACCAAACCATCACCAGAGAAGTCTTAACAAAAAACACGGAAATCATCGATAGATACAGCGATAGCAGGCGGCTAGATATCTGCGAGGTACTACACATTAAGAAGTCAACACCAGCAATCAACAGCCAATTAATGCACAGCTACATTCTACCCACTTCAAGACTCCGCACCAATATAGAAGCATCAAGAAATATGGGCCAATAGGCCCTTTGCAGTTACTTCCATTCTTCCCTTTAACTTACAAAATATACCCATTGTTTCGTGTTCTGTCTTGTGTTGAAAGTTTGTTTTCACCTCATCCAAAACTGTTGTAACATATCACCTCACCCAAATGCAGGTATAAAAAATCGAAGATGTTTAAGCTACGTTCAGTTATAGTTGTGTGTGTGTAAACTAAAGTCTTTGAAAATGTAATAAGTTTTACGAAACGCGCTCAAGTATCGCGTCAGACTAAAAATAAAAATGAATTTTGGAGAATTGATTTTTTAGTTACCATCAACAGTGAAAAAAATGTAAGAAACATTGAGAAAATTCGTGTTAGAATTACTAATCTTACTTTTTCGGTCATATTTAATAATATATGTCTACAGGAAAGACTGCTACCAATATATATATATATATATATATATATATATATATATATATATATATATATATATATATATATATATATATATATATATATATATATGGGAGCCGGCGTCTCTGGAGCATCTTGGAAGGAGTCTGTTGTTGTTTTAGATTCAGCTACTTGGAACAAAATGTTCCAAGTAGCACGGGCTATGGCGAGCCCGTAGTGGACTTACCTGGCAAAAGAGCGGGGCTGTGGTAACCTTGGAGGTGTCTGGTGTTCCCCGGGTGGTGAACAACGATCTAAATCCGGCTGTTGGTAAACCCTACAAGAACGAGGCAATCATAAACACCACCAACAGGAACACAACACCACCAACAGGAACACAACACCACCAACAGGAACACAACACCACCAACAGGAACACAACACCACCAACAGGAACACAACACCACCAACAACAACACAACACCACCAACAACAACACAACACCACCAACAACAACACAACACCACCAACAACAACACAACACCACCAACAACAACACAACACCACCAACAACAACACAACACCACCAACAGGAACACAACACCACCAACAGGAACACAACACCACCAACAACAACACAACACCACCAACAACAACACAACACCACCAACAACAACACAACACCACCAACAGGAACACAACACCACCAACAAGAACACAACACCACCAACAGGAACACAACACCACCAACAACAACACAACACCACCAACAACAACACAACACCACCAACAGGAACACAACACCACCAACAACAACACAACACCACCAACAACAACACAACACCACCAACAACAACACAACACCACCAACAGGAACACAACACCACCAACAGGAACACAACACCACCAACAGGAACACAACACCACCAACAACAACACAACACCACCAACAACAACACAACACCACCAACAGGAACACAACACCACCAACAGGAACACAACACCACCAACAGGAACACAACACCACCAACAGGAACACAACACCACCAACAAGAACACAACACCACCAACAGGAACACAACACCACCAACAGGAACACAACACCACCAACAACAACACAACACCACCAACAGGAACACAACACCACCAACAGGAACACAACACCACCAACAACAACACAACACCACCAACAACAACACAACACCACCAACAGGAACACAACACCACCAACAACAACACAACACCACCAACAACAACACAACACCACCAACAGGAACACAACACCACCAACAACAGCACAACACCACCAACAACAGCACAACACCAACAACAACACAACACCACCAACAACAACACAACACCACCAACAACAGCACAACACCAACAACAACACAACACCACCAACAACAACACAACACCACCAACAACAACACAACACCACCAACAACAGCACAACACCAACAACAACAACACAACACCACCAACAACAACACAACACCACCAACAACAACACAACACCACCAACAACAGCACAACACCAACAACAACAACACAACACCACCAACAACAACACAACACCACCAACAACAGCACAACACCAACAACAACACAACACCACCAACAACAACACAACACCACCAACAACAGCACAACACCAACAACAACACAACACCACCAACAACAACACAACACCACCAACAACAACACAACACCACCAATAACAACACAACACCACCAACAACAGCACAACACCAACAACAACACAACACCACCAACAACAACACAACACCACCAACAACAACACAACACCACCAACAACAACACAACACCACCAACAACAGCACAACACCACCAACAACAACACAACACCACCAACAACAACACAACACCACCAACAACAACACAACACCACCAACAACAACACAACACCACCAACAACAACACAACACCACCAACAACAGCACAACACCACCAACAACAACACAACACCACCAACAACAACACAACACCACCAACAGGAACACAACACCACCAACAACAGCACAACACCACCAACAGGAACACAACACCACCAACAGGAACACAAAACCACCAACAGGAACACAACACCACCAATAACAACACAACACCACCACTAACAACAACAACACAACACCACCAACAACAACACAACACCACCACTAACAACAACAACACAACACCACCAACAACAACAACACAACACCACCACCAACAACAACACAACACCACCAACAACAACACAACACCACTAACAACAACAACACAACACCACCACTAACAACAACAACACAACACCACCAACAACAACAACAACAACACAACACCACCACTAACAACAACAACACAACACCACCACTAACAACAACAACACAACACCACCACTAACAACAACAACACAACACCACCAACAACAACAACAACACAACACCACCAACAACAACAACAACACAACACCACCACCAACAACAACACAACAACACCACTAACAACAACAACACAACAACACCACTAACAACAACAACAACACAACAACACCATTAACAACAACAACAACAACACAACAACACCACTAACAACAACAACAACACAACACCACTAACAACAACAACACAACACCACCAACAACAACAACAACACAACACCACCAACAGGAACACAACACCACCACCAACAACACAACACCACCAACAGGAACACAACACCACCAACAGGAACACAACACCACCAACAGGAACACAACACCACCAACAGGAACACAACACCACCAACAGGAACACAACACCACCAACAGGAACACAACACCACCAACAGGAACACAACACCACCAACAACAACACAACACCACCAACAACAGCACAACACCACCAACAACAGCACAACACCACCAACAACAGCACAACACCACCAACAACAGCACAACACCAACAACAACAACACAACACCACCAACAACAGCACAACACCACCAACAGGAACACAACACCACCAACAACAACACAACACCACCAACAACAGCACAACACCACCAACAACAACACAACACCACCAACAGGAACACAACACCACCAACAACAACACAACACCACCAACAACAACACAACACCACCAACAACAGCACAACACCACCAACAACAGCACAACACCACCAACAACAACACAACACCACCAACAGGAACACAACACCACCAACAGGAACACAACACCACCAACAAGAACACAACACCAACAACAAGAACACAACACCACCAACAAGAACACAACACCACCGACAACAACACAACACCACCAACAACAACACAACACCACCAACAACAGCACAACACCACCAACAACAACACAACACCACCAACAACAGCACAACACCACCAACAGGAACACAACACCACCAACAACAACACAACACCACCAACAACAACACAACACCACCAACAACAACACAACACCACCAACAGGAACACAACACCACCAACAACAACACAACACCACCAACAACAACACAACACCACCAACAACAACACAACACCACCAACAACAACACAACACCACCAATAACAACACAACACCACCAACAACAACACAACACCACCAACAACAACACAACACCACCACTAACAACAACAACACAACACCACCACTAACAACAACAACACAACACCACCAACAACAACAACAACACAACACCACCACCAACAACAACAACACAACAACACCACTAACAACAACAACACAACACCACCAACAGGAACACAACACCACCAACAGGAACACAACACCACCAACAGGAACACAACACCACCAACAGGAACACAACACCACCAACAGGAACACAACACCACCAACAACAACACAACACCACCAACAGGAACACAACACCACCAACAACAACACAACACCACCAACAGGAACACAACACCACCAACAGGAACACAACACCACCAACAGGAACACAACACCACCAACAGGAACACAACACCACCAACAGGAACACACCACCACCAACAGGAACACAACACCACCAACAGGAACACAACACCACCAACAACAACACAACACCACCAACAACAACACAACACCACCAACAACAGCACAACACCACCAACAACAACACAACACCACCAACAACAGCACAACACCACCAACAACAGCACAACACCACCAACAACAACACAACACCACCAACAACAGCACAACACCACCAACAGGAACACAACACCACCAACAACAACACAACACCACCAACAACAGCACAACACCACCAACAACAACACAACACCACCAACAGGAACACAACACCACCAACAACAACACAACACCACCAACAGGAACACAACACCACCAACAGGAACACAACACCACCAACAACAACACAACACCAACAACAACAACACAACACCACCAACAACAACACAACACCACCGACAACAACACAACACCACCAACAACAACACAACACCACCAACAACAGCACAACACCACCAACAACAACACAACACCACCAACAACAGCACAACACCACCAACAGGAACACAACACCACCAACAACAACACAACACCACCAACAACAACACAACACCACCAACAACAACACAACACCACCAACAACAACACAACACCACCAACAGGAACACAACACCACCAACAACAACACAACACCACCAACAACAACACAACACCACCAACAACAACACAACACCACCAACAACAACACAACACCACCAATAACAACACAACACCACCAACAACAACACAACACCACCAACAACAACACAACACCACCAACAACAACACAACACCACCACTAACAACAACAACACAACACCACCACTAACAACAACAACACAACACCACCACTAACAACAACAACACAACACCACCACCAACAACAACAACACAACAACACCACTAACAACAACAACACAACACCACCAACAGGAACACAACACCACCAACAGGAACACAACACCACCAACAGGAACACAACACCACCAACAACAACACAACACCACCAACAGGAACACAACACCACCAACAACAACACAACACCACCAACAGGAACACAACACCACCAACAACAACAACAACACAACACCACCAACAACAACACAACACCACCAACAACAACACAACACCACCAACAGGAACACAATACCACCAACAACAACACAACACCACCAACAACAACACAACACCACCACTAACAACAACAACACAACACCACCACTAACAACAACAACACAACACCACCACTAACAACAACAACACAACACCACCAACAACAACAACAACACAACACCACCAACAACAACACAATACCACCAACAACAACACAACACCACCAATAACAACACAACACCACCACCAACAACAACACAACACCACCAACAACAACACAACACCACCAACAACAACACAATACCACCAACAACAACACAACACCACCAATAACAACACAACACCATCAACAACAACAACACAACACCACCAACAACAACAACAACACAACACCATCAACAACAACAACACAACACCACCACTAACAACAACAACACAACACCACCACCAACAACAACAACAACACCACCAACAAGACACAGGATACATAAAAGTGTCCCGAGCAGTCTACTGATACAATATATGTCCCTCCTGTTATGTATTTTCTACCCCCGTCCATTTTCTTTCCTCTCCATTACCCCCACACCACTATTCTCCCTCCCCCCCCTCCCCTCCCGTCCCCCCTCGCCCCCGCTAAACACTTTTTACCATCAGAGTTCGAGGCGGAAAACAGGACATCTCCATGCTCTCACGGCCCATTAGGCTTTAACGTAGAGTACTCCGCTCCACACACTTATTCCCACGCGGTCAACAATTCTATTTGAGTGGTGGTTGTGTGTTGTGGGTGATGGGTAGGATTTGGGATGGGACAGGGGGATAGGAATGGTGCACAAGCACTTAAAGACCTCAATAATTATATTTCTACAAACAGTGTGGAGGTTAGAGGTCACGACGTCTCCGTAGGATGCAGTCGCACCTCCACAGATCTCCAGTATCAGCTAATGATACTGGTAATGCCTCCAAAGGGCCACCACTTACGGGATATTCATGCCCGTGCCACCTTTTGGGTGGCTTAATCTTCATCAATCAGTGTGGAGGTCTGCCATTCAGAACATGTCACCCTGCTGATGTTCTGATGCTCTGGTAGTCACAACTGCCCAGTACTGCTTGCAGATCAGATCTCCTTGCCCCTCTCACTTGAGGCAAATATCTCCTCTACTGTCACACGTCTGCAACATGCCCTCTGGCCCTCCACCACAACAACTGTGTCCATTAGCTTCCCAAGACCGTCTCCTGGTACAGTTTCCGGTCTCCAACAGGTTATTGGAGTACTGCCAGTCTTCAGTCTCCTATAAGTGGCGGCCGCTTCTCACAGGACTCCATCAATCTGGCATCGCAGATGTCTTGACAACACCTGCTGTCATGCTCGGCCCATTCACTCCCACCCATAACCTCTTCTGCCGCCTCATAGTTTGTGAGACAATCTAATTCCTTGACCAAACCACACTAGAAGGTGAAGGGACGACGACGTTTCGGTCCGTCCTGGACCATTCTCAAGTCTATTGAGAATGGTTCTAATTCTAATTCATTCATATACATTTGGGTCACAACAGGTTTTGTGGTGGTTCTGTTTATTTAGTATTTTGTGGTACTTACAATAGATAATTGTGAGGCAGAAATAAGCTGGACTAGTAAACCAGAATCAGGAAATGTGAATTGTGGATCACCTGAGTTTATCTGTTGGCCCATACTAGGTAGACCCTGCTTAAATCCTCCCCCCCCCCCCCGTCAGGTGGCCCATACTAGGGACCAGCCAAGTACCTCTCCCTCTCGCACACAATTACCTCTCCAATCTATTGTTGAAACGTGTTAGACTGTGTGTGTGTGTTTGTGTGTGTGTGTGTGTGTGTGTGTGTGTGTGTGTGTGTGTGTGTGTGTGTGTGTGTGTGTGTGTGTGTGTGTGTGTGTGTGTGTCAATACTGGCAGCTGGCAGCCCAGTCCGCGCGTCCACAACGCCGTCCTCACCACCCTGTACTTCACTATATTACTCCTGAAACAAAATGTCACCAGCATGCCCCCCATGGTTGAGGGGTTCTGTCCTGTTGCGACAGTTTCACAACCCTGGTTTTATCCCCTTGTTTATCCTCCTAACCCACTTGAACCCCTCGCCCATCTCCCCTGCTTGTACTGCGGCTCCCAAGCCCCGCCTCACAAGTGCTGGTGAAGTTTAAGTGTAATAATGTTTAACTGTAAGTGCTGGCCAACAGGAAGTCATTAATATATTTCAGGGACATACGGAGGTGGTTAGGCAACATTGATCGCATGGAAATTGTCCCGTTCGGTTCCCGCAACTCAGTCCCTTAAATTCTAAGCTATACGACTGGTCCTAGAATTGAACGATGATAGGCTGAGAGATGTGAGGAGACATGATCAAGATATATGAAATACTCATGGGATGATGGTGAATCATTAGACGTATGGAAAGTCTTCTTCGTTGACTTTCTTCGTTGTAGCGACAGTAAGGAACTGACACGAGCCACCAGGGAATATAGTAGTCACCGCCTTCATTAACACCTTTAAAAAGCATCTAATACAATAACCAAAAGGATCGATAGTTAAGCATTAGACGCCTGACGGAAGGAAGGGCGGGGCCGGGAGCTGAAGCTGGTCCTACGAGCTCTGTTAGGTAAGTGTAGATGTATAGTCTTTGCGATGATGCTGTCCTGAATCTTATATATATTATTATGCTTTATTCCTCTCTTGTTCCGCCCCGTCCATCCCTCCATCTGCTCCTCTCCCTTTCTCAGCCAGTCTCCCCTCTCTACCCTCTCCTCTCTCCCCTCTCCTCTCTACCCTCTCCTCTCTACCCTCTCCTCTCTGCCCTCTCTGCTCTCCCGTCTTCCCGTCTCCTCAGTAACTTAATATTCAGAGACTCACTCTTCCCAGACCGTGGCGAGAGCGGCCTGTGTATCTCCTCTCACTCACTAAATTATCCTGCCTTCCTGCACCTCCCCGCCTGCCTTCCTGCACCTCCCCACCTGCCTTCCTGCACCTCCCCGCCTGCCTTCCTGCACCACCTCCCCGCCTGCCTTCCTGCACCCCCCCCGCCTGCCTTCCTGCACCTCCCCGCCTGCCTTCCTGCACCTCCCCGCCTGCCTTCCTGAACCACCTCCCCGCCTGCCTTCCTGCACCCCCCCCCGCCTGCCTTCCTGCACCCCCCCGCCTGCCTTTCTGCACCCCCCCCGCCGGCCTTCCTGCACCTCCCCGCCTGCCTTCCTGCACCTCCCCGCCTGCCTTCCTGCACCCCCCCCCCCGCCTGCCTTTCTGCACCCCCCCCGCCTGCCTTCCTGCACCTCCCCGCCTGCCTTCCTGCACCACCTCCCCGCCTGCCTTCCTGCACCTCCCCGCCTGCCTTCCTGCACCTCCCCGCCTGCCTTCCTGCACCCCCCCCCCCGCCTGCCTTCCTGCACCTCCCCGCCCCCGGCTGCCTTCCGTTTTGGAGGCCTAACCAATCACGAAATACTGCTTAACCCTGAACAAAATTCTTACATGTATATATATATATATATATATATATATATATATATATATATATATATATATATATATATATATATATATATATATATATATATATATATATATATATATAATATACATAGTTGCGTACATTTGCGTTCAAATGTACGCAACTAAACCATCCGTCCAACACTTTACACTTTAAAGTTAGCCCTTGTGTCTGTGGCGACCCCTCGTGTGAGAGAAGCGGTTCCAGCATCCCTGGTGAGAGTAGCGCTTCCAGCATCCCTGGTGAGAGTAGTGCTTCCAGCATCCCTGGTGAGAGTAGCGGTTCCAGCATCCCTGGTGAGAGTAGCGCTTCCAGCATCCCTGGTGAGAGTAGCGGTTCCAGCATCCCTGGTGAGAGTAGCGGTTCCAGCATCCCAAGTGAGAGTAGCGGTTCCAGCATCCCTGGTGAGAGTAGCGGTTCCAGCATCCCTGGTGAGAGTAGCGGTTCCAGCATCCCTGGTGAGAGAGGCGGTTCCAGCATCCCTGGTGAGAGTAGCGGTTCCAGCATCCCTGGTGAGAGTAGCGGTTCCAGCATCCCTGGTGAGAGTAGAGCTTCCAGCATCCCTGGTGAGAGTAGCGCTTCCAGCATCCCTGGTGAGAGTAGCGGTTCCAGCATCCCTGGTGAGAGAGGCGGTTCCAGCATCCCTGGTGAGAGTAGCGGTTCCAGCATCCCTGGTGAGAGTAGCGGTTCCAGCATCCCTGGTGAGAGAGGCGGTTCCAGCATCCCTGGTGAGAGAGGCGGTTCCAGCATCCCTGGTGAGAGTAGCGGTTCCAGCATCCCTGGTGAGAGAGGCGGTTCCAGCATCCCTGGTGAGAGTAGCGCTTCCAGCATCCCTGGTGAGAGAAGCGGTTCCAGCATCCCTGGTGAGAGAGGCGGTTGCAGCATCCCTGGTGAGAGAGGCGGTTCCAGCATCCCTGGTGAGAGAGGCGGTTCCAGCATCCCTGGTGAGAGAGGCGGTTCCAGCATCCCTGGTGAGAGAAGCGCTTCCAGCATCCCTGGTGAGAGAGGCGGTTCCAGCATCCCTGGTGAGAGTAGCGCTTCCAGCATCCCTGGTGAGAGAAGCGGTTCCAGCATCCCTGGTGAGAGAGGCGGTTCCAGCATCCCTGGTGAGAGAGGCGGTTGGACCCGCTAAACAGATTGGCCAAGCTGGTCATTGGCGCATTGTCACTCGAGGCGCCATTAAATTTGCCCGTTATGTCGGTTACAAAGGCAGGTAATTGGCCAGTTTGGTAGAGGAAGAACTGGTAAATTGGTGGTTACGGTAATTGGAGAACTGGTTATATGGCTGTTATCAAGGCATAAGACTACCTGTAATGTTCTATAATAGTTATCCTAATCTGGATAGCACTTTTGTTTTATGTTACTTTGTCATAGTTGAAGTTAAACATTCTGTCTGCCTGTCTGTTTATCTCTCTCTCTCTCTCTCTCTCTCTCTCTCTCTCTCTCTCTCTCTCTCTCTCTCTCTCTCTCTCTCTCTCTCTCTCTCTCTCTCTCTCTCTCTCTCTCTCAAAAACAATCAACTACCTATCCATCAAGGCTTGGCTGGGGGGGGGAGGGTATTTGATACCAATAGACTAATCAAAAAGTCTTCCTTAGAGCCGTAGCCGTCAAGGCTGAATAACTCCCCGGGGGAACCACTTAATTAGTCGTCAGCGAGCTTAAATGGCTGATTAGTTGGCCCTTTATAATCGTACACAGGCCGCTGATTAGTCACGAGAGTGATTAGGCCGCCTGTGATGTGATCGTTAGAGTAGTTAATAGGTTTTATTAGTTAACTGATTACATTATTTAACCGGTTATGTTAGTTAATTGGTTATATTACTTAACCTGCTATGTTAGTTAATTGGTTATATTACTTAACCTGCTATGTTAGTTAATTGGTTATATTACTTAACCTGCTATGTTAGTTAATTGGTTATATTACTTAACCTGCTATGTTAGTTAATTGGTTATATTACTTAACCTGCTATGTTAGTTAATTGGTTATATTAGTTAACCTGCCATGTTAGTAAACCATAGATAGTAGTTAACCGGTTATATTTGCGTAAATAATCGGTTCATTAAGTCCTTAGAGATGAGAGAAGAGTGAGAAGGAGGAGAAGGGATCTGGTGTGAGGCAGAGACGGAAGATGGAAGAATAACAGAGGGGAGAATTTGTGAGGAGAGTTTGTGAGGAGAATGAAGTCAAGAACAAAGAGAGAGAGAGAGAGAGAGAGAGAGAGAGAGAGAGGGGGGGGGATACGGGAGAGAGAGGGGGGAAAAGGGAGAGAGAGAGAGGAGAGAGAGGGGAAAGAGAGGGGGGAGAGAGAGGGGGAAAGAGAGAGGGAGAGAGAGGGGGGAGAGAGAGGGGGGGAGAGAGAGGGGGAAAGAGAGAGAGGGGAAAGAGAGAGGGGGGAAAGAGAGAGAGGGGAGAGAGAGAGAGAGAGAGAGAGAGAGAGAGAGAGAGAGAGAGAGAGAGAGAGAGAGAGAGAGAGAGAGAGAGAGAGAGAGAGAGAGAGAGAGAGAGGGAGGGAGAGAGGGAGAGAGAGAGAGAGAGAGAGAGAGAGAGAGAGAGAGAGAGAGAGAGAGAGAGAGAGAGAGAGAGAGAGAGAGAGAGAGGGAGAGAGGGAGAGAGAGAGAGAGAGAGAGAGAGAGAGAGAGAGAGAGAGAGAGAGAGAGAGAGAGAGAGCAGTGAAGCAAGAATGAAAAGGTAAGACAATAATAACAGAAAGATGAAAGATACAGAGTAAAAAAAAAGGATTAAACAGTGAATGGCAAATGAGAGAACTTGAGATAAAGTAATGAATGTATAAGTCAAGATAAAGCAGGGAATATAAAATCTAAGATAAAGCTAAAAGCTTGAACACGAACGAAGAGATAGGGGAAGTGTATGTGTGTATGGGGGGGGGAGGGAAGGGTAGTAAGGGGTGAAAGGTGTATAGATACAAAGTAATCTAATCAAACAGCATTTGTGTATTTTTACTGATACCTTTCTTCGAATTTTTTGGGGGTTGAAGATTACTGTTTGTAGGACTTAGTCTTTGTGTTTGTTGAGTTTGGCACCTCTGACACCTCCCTGCCCCTCCCTCGGGCGTCTTCGAGTCCTGTTTGCTTGTCTACAATACGTAGTTAAGGAGAAGTAGTGGAATAAGTGTCGGAAACGTATTTTGTTTATTTCAGTTGACAATTGGAACATATGGCTTAGGTGTTCTGAGTAGTGAAACACATGGTCAGGGGCTCTTCTGAGGGCTGGTGAGGGTTCCTCTAGGCTTCTGAGGGCTAGTGAGGGTTCCTTTAGGCTTCTGAGGGCTAGTGAGGGTTCCTCTAGGCTTCTGAGGGCTGGTGAGGCTTCCTCTAGCCTTCTGAGGGCTGGTGAGGCTTCCTCTAGCCTTCTGAGGGCTGGAGAGGGTTCCTCTAAGCCTCTGAGAAACACCAATCAAGAGCATTTTAAATTAACTTTTCAATAAATATAACAAACAAACATTAATACTAAGTGCGATGATAAAAGAAACAATATGCAGGTGTGATGGCAAATTGTGCACACAGGCAACGCGAAATTAATATAATTGCAGGATTTGCAGTGGCAATGAAACTGTAGGAGGGGAATAATAATGGCCGAGACATTTTGGCGCGGTAGTGTTGAGAGAACGGAAGAACAGAAGAACAGAATGACTCATAGTGTTGAGAGAACGGAAGAACAGAATGACTCATAGTGTTGAGAGAACGGAAGAACAGAATGACTCATAGTGTTGAGAGAACGGAAGAACAGAATGACTCATAGTGTTGAGAGAACGGAAGAACAGAATGACTCATAGTGTTGAGAGAACGGAAGAACAGAATGACTCATAGTGTTGAGAGAACGGAAGAACAGAATGACTCATAGTGTTGAGAGAACGGAAGAACAGAATGACTCATAGTGTTGAGAGAACAGAAGAACAGAAGAACAGAATGACTCATAGTGTTGAGAGAACAGAAGAACAGAAGAACAGAATGACTTAGCGTTGAGAGAATAACCACGATTGGGCTACACATTGCAAGCATAAGCAAAATGTTCTTCATGATATTCATAGAGGTGTCATGAAGAACTTATTCACCATTAAAGCTGTCAATAAATGAAGTAGGTCAGATGGACAAGTCGTCGAAGCTAATCCCATTCCAAATTCTAAATCTAAATCTGATAAAAGCATTAATTAATTAATAATAATTAATTAATTAATAATTAATTAATTAATAATTAATTAATAATAATTAATTAATTAAGAGTTAATGCATTATTCTAAGAGCGTTCAGAAAGCGGGGACCAGGAGCCTAGCTCGACCCAGCAAGCACATCTAGGTGAGTACACATACATAGACTCACACAGTGATGTGGTGGAGGCTGACTCCATACACAGTTTCAAGTGTAGATATGATAGAGCCCAATAGGCTCAGGAACCTGTACACCAGTTGATTGACAGTTGAGAGGCGGGACCAAAGAGCCAGAGCTCAACCCCCGCAAGCACAACTAGGTGAGTACAAACGTTTAAATTTCAATACTATGTTTATTCAATGTTAAAACGAGAAAGGAGAATGAGAAGGATAATATTCTAAGGTGAAAATTGGAGAAATAGAGCAGGGAGTGTGAGGGATGAGGCACTCAACCTGTTCTGTGGTGTAAATCATTTACAAGTTTCTTTCACCCCTGATGCCCCTGTTACCTAGCAGTAAATACGTACCTGGGAGTTAGACAGCTGCTACGGGCTGCTTCCTGGGTGTGTGTGTGTGTGTGTGTGTGTGTGTGTGTGTGTGTGTGTGTGTGTGTGTGTGTGTGTGTGTGTGTGTGTGTGTGTGTGTGTGTGTGTACTCACCTATTTGTACTCACCTATTTGTGCTTGCAGGATCGAGCATTGACTCTTGGATCCCGCCTTTCCAGCAATCGGTTGTTTACAGCAATGACTGCTGTCCCATTTCCCTATCATACCTAGTTTTAAAAGTATGAATAGTATTTGCTTCCACAACCTGTTCCCCAAGTGCATTCCATTTTTCTACTACTCTCACGCTAAAAGAAAACTTCCTAACATCTCTGTGACTCATCTGAATTTCCAGTTTCCACCCATGTCCCCTCGTTCTGTTATTATTACGTGTGAACATTTCATCTATTTCCACTTTGTCAATTCCTCTGAGTATTTTATATGTCCCTATCATATCTCCTCTCTCCCTTCTTTTCTCTAGTGTCGTAAGGTTCAGTTCCTGCAGACGCTCTTCATATCCCATCCCTCGTAACTCTGGGACAAGCCTCGTCGCAAACCTCTGGACCTTCTCCAGTTTCTTTATGTGTTTCTTCAGGTGGGGGCTCCATGATGGCGCGGCATACTCTAAGACTGGTCTCACGTAGGCAGTGTAAAGCGCCCTAAAAGCCTCCTCATTTAGATTTCTGATAGGTGTGTGTGTGTGTGTGTGTGTGTGTGTGTGTGTGTGTGTGTGTGTGTGTGTGTGTGTGTGTGTGTGTGTGTGTGTGTGTGTGTGTGTGGAAAAAAAATAGTAGTTAGTTACAGTTGATTGACAGTTGAGAGGCGAAGCGAAAGAGCAGAGCTCAACCCCCGCAAGAACAAATAGGTGAATACACACACACACACACACACACACACACACACACACACACACACACACACACACACACACACACACACACACACACACACACACAACCTTCCCTGTGTTGTGTTTGTCCTCACTATTAATGAATTGTATTTCTTTATACCCCGCTTCCTTGCCTTGCTGTATATACACACGACAAGTTGCACATGTTACGATATAAATATAACTCTTCTCATGTTGGAATACTTTGTCAAGTCTGACCTTAAAGTTGTGGATGGAGGTGGCTTCCACAACCCCTTCTTTCAGTGTTAACTGTTGTTAACCCCTTGTTAACCATCCGTACAGGGGGCGAGTATTTCCTTACTTTCTCTGTCCCGTGGACGGTAACCTGTGTGTGTGTGGGTAACTCTGTCCCGTGGACGGTAACCTGTGTGTGTGTGTGTGGGTAACTCTGTCCCGTGGACGGTAACTTGTGTGTGTGTGGGTAACTCTGTCCCGTGGACGGTAACCTGTGTGTGTGTGGGTAACTCTGTCCCGTGGACGGTAACCTGTGTGTGTGTGTGGGTAACTCTGTCCCGTGGACGGTAACCTGTGTGTGTGTGTGGGTAACTCTGTCCCGTGGACGGTAACCTGTGTGTGTGTGTGGGTAACTCTGTCCCGTGGACGGTAACCTGTGTGTGTGTGTGGGTAACTCTGTCCCGTGGACGGTAACTTGTGTGTGTGTGGGTAACTCTGTCCCGTGGACGGTAACTTGTGTGTGTGTGGGTAACTCTGTCCCGTGAACGGTAACCTGTGTGTGTGTGTGGGTAACTCTGTCCCGTGAACGGTAACCTGTGTGTGTGTGTGGGTAACTCTGTCCCGTGAACGGTAACCTGTGTGTGTGTGTGGGTAACTCTGTCCCGTGGACGGTAACCTGTGTGTCTGGGTAACTCTGTCCCGTGGACGGTAACCTGTGGGTGTCAGGAATATATATATATATATATATATATATATATATATATATATATATATATATATATATATATATATATATATATATATTATTTTGTGCTTTCTGGGTTCGAGTCCCACTGGTGGGTGTTGTCCAAAGATTATTTATATATATATATATATATATATATATATATATATATATATATATATATATATATATATATATATATATATATAATCTTTGGACAACACCCACCAGTGGGACTCGAACCCAGAAAGCACAACTACCTTCCAGTAGCAGGCATAACTAGTATGCTTTAACCCACTACACCATCAGACCTTACAAAAGAAGTAGATAGTTCGAGATATATATCTCAAACATCTCCACTTCCCGAAGGCACCAGATGAGTGTGGGGTCAGTCTGCATTTTCCATCAAGCCACTGTCAATGTGAGAGAACTCGTGTCCAGCTTATAAGCCTATACTTGCATAAACCACAAGGGAAGTGGAGATGTTTGAGATATATATCTCGAACTATCTACTTCTTTTGTAAGGTCTGATGGTGTAGTGGGTTAAAGCATACTAGTTATGCCTGCTACTGGAAGGTAGTTGTGCTTTCTGGGTTCGAGTCCCACTGGTGGGTGTTGTCCAAAGATTATTTAATCTTCACTTGTGGTTTATGCAAGTATAGGCTTATATATATATATATATATATATATATATATAGGGCCCATAGGCCTTACGGATATTATTTTTAATTTTCTGTCCTTTTGTGTCCCCAATCTATAAGAGAAATTCCCTCTGCCACCGCCACTACAGGGGAGATATGATCACAACATACAAGATACTGAGGGGGGAATAGACAAGGAAGTTGTGGAAGCCACCTCCATCCACAACTTTCAGGCTACCTTCGACAAAGAAATTGAAAAGGGAAATAGTTAAAATTGCAATGCAACAGGCACAACGGGGGATATAAAGAGCTAGGGGAACTCACTCTGCTATAGATACTGTTAGGTGAGTATACTCACTATCACCACCATTCTCATCACCACACTCACTATCACCACCAGTCTCACCACACACACTCACCATCTGGGCCCACCTTTCTCAAACTGTAGCAACTCGGGGTAACGAACGGCTGTGTTGTTAGGGCGATTGTCATTTGTCTCCTTGCTGGGGCGTCGCGCCTCACCCCCGTCCCTGGGGGGGTGAGGCGCTCTGTATGAGTGTGTATGATGAGTGAGGCGCTCTCTATGTGTATGATGAGGGAGGCGCTCTGTATGAGTGTGTATGATGAGTGAGGCGCTCTGTATGAGTGTGTATGATGAGGGAGGTGCTCTGTGTGAGTGTGTATGATGAGTGAGGCGCTCTGTATGAGTGTGTATGGTGAGTGAGGTGCTCTGTGTGAGTGTGTATGATGAGTGAGGCGCTCTGTATGAGTGTGTATGGTGAGTGAGGTGCTCTGTGTGAGTGTGTATGATGAGTGAGGCGCTCTGTATGAGTGTGTATGGTGAGTGAGGTGCTCTGTGTGAGTGTGTATGATGAGTGAGGCGCTCTGTATGAGTGTGTATGGTGAGTGAGGTGCTCTGTGTGAGTGTGTATGATGAGGGAGGCGCTCTGTATGAGTGTGTATGATGAGTGAGGCGCTCTGTATGAGTGTGTATGATGAGTGAGGCGCTCTGTATGAGTGTGTATGATGAGTGAGGCGCTCTGTGTGAGTGTGTATGATGAGTGAGGTGCTCTGTATGAGTGTGTATGATGAGGGATGCGCTCTGTATGAGTGTGTATGATGAGGGAGGCGCTCTGTATGAGTGTGTATGATGAGTGAGGTGCTCTGTATGAGTGTGTATGATGAGGGAGGCGCTCTGTATGAGTGTGTATGATGAGGAGGCGCTCTGTATGAGTGTGTATGATGAGGGAGGCGCTCTGTATGAGTGTGTATGATGAGGGAGGCGCTCTGTATGAGTGTGTATGATGGCTGAATATGGGTGAGGTAGTCTTTATGCATTCCCGATAGATGAGGCGCTTCTGTTGCTTGAAGATGGATGAGGTCTTTATGAGTGTTTCTCATAAGCGTGAGAGGGGGAGGAAGAGTGAGGGGAAAAGGGTAGAGGGGGTAGGAGAGGGAAGGGGAAGTAGAGAGAGCACAGGCTCACTGAACAAAATAATACATTTACGTCGAGGAAGGGGGGATGGAGAAAGGGGGGATGGAGGAAGGGGGGATGGAGAAAGGGGGGATGGAGAAAGGGGGGATGGAGGGGGGAGGGAATAATTTGTATTCAAGTTTTCGTACATGTCGAGGAAATGTGCATAATATACTTCTGGGAAGTATTCTACTCGTAGAAGAACTCCCGAAACCTTCTCCAGGTATGTTCCAGGTAACAATAGAGGGAGGCATGCACCTGGGTTGTGTGATGACCCCTGAGACAGGATGGAACACATTCCTCCACACAGCACACACCCTTGTCTCTGGGGTGCTAAGGTGAGGGGGGGTGAGGGGGTGAGGTATTCAAGTGAGGCAGAGATGACAGCTATTGTGATTGATGGGTCGTCGAGGGCTGTGTATTGTGTGTGTGTGTGTGTGTGTGTGTGTGTGTGTGTGTGTGTGTGTGTGTGTGTGTGTGTGTGTGTGTGTGTGTTCGAGTGTGGCTGTCTTCGAAAAGCTTTTCAAACCCGTAGGTCATTTAAAAAAAAAAAATTGTTATAAGTCTGAATATCGTGCTTCATTTTATGTGTATGAACGCACGCACGCACGCACGCAAACACACACCTGATAGCTGAGTGGACAGCGTTCTATATACTCGTAATCCTAGGGTCCGGGTTCGATCCCCGGTGATGTCAGAAATGAAAATGGGCAGAGTTTCTTTCACCCTGATGCCCCCTGTTACCTAGCAGTAAATAGGTACCTGGGAGTTAGACAGCTTTTACGGGCGGTGTGTGTGTGTGTTTACTAGTTGTGTTTTTGCGGGGGTTGAGCTTTGCTCTTTCGGCCCGCCTCTCAACTGTCAATCAACTGTTTACTAACTACTTTTTTTTTTTTTTTTTTTTTTTTCCCACACCACACACACACACACCCCAGGAAGCAGCCCGTGACAGCTGACTAACTCCCAGGTACCTATTTACTGCTAGGTAACAGGGGCATTCAGGGTGAAAGAAACTTTGCCCATTTGTTTCTGCCTCGTGCGGGAATCGAACCCGCGCCACAGAATTACGAGTCCTGCGCGCTATCCACCAGGCTACGAGGCCCCCAGAGAGAGTGAGTGTGTACACACACACACACACACACACACACACACACACACACACACACACACATTACACACAGTAATAAGGTCTACACACAGTAATAAGGTCTACATACACAGTAAACGAGGAAAGCACAAGCTTCATACATGGAACTCTGACAGTGGATGGGAAGAAGATTGTAATCTTGATACTCTACAATCCCCCACCAAACAGTAGAAGGCCCAGGCAGGAGTACGAGGACAGCAACAAGACATGTATGGATGAACTGCAGAGGGCAGCAACTTTAGCGCATAGAATGAGAGCGAAGCTGCTGGTCATGGGGGACCTAAATCACGGAGAGATAGATTGGGAAACGAGGAATCCCCATGGCGGGGAGGAGACCTGGGGAGCGAAGCTGGTAGACGTTATTGACAGGAATTTCCTAACACAGCATGTGAAAGAAGATACTAGGGAAAGAGGAGGGGATACGCCCAGCCTATTAGATCTCATTATCACTCAGAATGTAGAAGACATCGAGCAGTTGGAACATGAAATACCACTAGGAGCTAGTGACCATTGTGTCCTAGCCTTTGACTACATGATGGAGCTTAAAATTGTGACCAAAGGACAAGAGGTCCGGGAAAGGAGACTTGATTACAGAAAAGGGGACTACAGAAGGATAAGGGACTACCTGGGAGAAGTGCAGTGGGAGGAAGAACTTAGAGGAAAAACAGTGCAAGGTATGATGAACCAAGTCATATTGAAATGCAAGGAGGCTGAAGATAGATTTATTCCAACAATAAAGGAAAAAAGCAGGAGGGAATATAATAACCCATGGTTTAATAAACAGTGTCAGGAAGCAAAGGTGAGAAGCAGGAGGGAGTGGAGGAAGTACAGAAGGCAAAGGACAGAGGACAACAGGATTAGATGTAACAGAGCTAGGAATGATTACATTAACATAAGACGAGTGTCGGAAAGAAATTATGAGAACGATATTGCAGTCAAAGCGAAAAAGCAACCAAAATTACTACATAGCCATATAAGAAGGAAGATGTCGGTAAATGACCAAGTGACAAGACTGAGGAAAACAGAAGGGGCATATACAGAAAGCGACAAGGAAATCTGCGAGGTACTGAATGCAAAATTCCATGGAGTGTTCACTACCGAGCCTGAGCAGCTCCCATTGTTAGAAGAGATTACCCAAGATGAAAGACTATCAGATATAGAGGTGACAGCAGAGGATGTAATGAAACAGTTGACAACACTGGATGCAAATAAAGCTGTTGGACCAGACAAAGTATCACCGTGGATACTTAAAGAGGCAGCGCAGGCTCTCAGCGTGCCTCTGGCAATGATCTTCAATGAGTCACTTATGTCGGGAGAATTGCCCAGTTGCTGGAAGGAGGCAAATGTCGTACCGATTTTCAAAAAGGGGGATAGGGAGGAGGCACTTAACTACAGACCCGTATCACTGACAAGCATCCCCTGCAAAATACTTGAAAGAATAATTAGGCTAAGACTTGTTGAGCACCTGGAGAGCATTGGGTTTGTAAACAAGCACCAACATGGGTTCTGGACAGGGAAATCATGCCTAACAAACCTTTTAGAATTCTATGATAAAGTAACAAGGATAAGGCAGGACAGAGAAGGCTGGGCAGACTGCATATTTCTTGACTGCCAAAAGGCCTTTGATACGGTACCGCACATGAGACTGCTATACAAACTTGAGAGGCAGGCAGGAGTAAGCGGAAAGGCCCTAGTATGGGTGAAGAACTACCTAACAGGAAGGAGCCAGAGGGTAATGGTAAGGGGCGAAAAGTCGGACTGGCGAACAGTAACAAGTGGAGTACCTCAAGGATCGGTGCTGGGACCAATCCTCTTTCTAATTTACGTAAATGATATGTTTACAGGAGTGGAATCATACATGTCGATGTTTGCAGATGACGCAAAATTAATGAGAAGAGTTGTGACAGACGAGGATTGTAGGATCCTCCAAGAGGACTTAAACAGGCTGCAGAGATGGTCAGAGAAATGGCTACTGGAGTTTAACACCAGTAAATGTAAAGTTATGGAAATGGGATCAGGTGACAGGAGACCAAAGGGACAGTACACAATGAAGGGGAACAGCCTACCTGTAACGATTCGAGAAAGAGACCTGGGAGTGGATGTGACACCTAATCTAACTCCTGAGGCACATATAAATAGGATAACGACAGCAGCGTACTCTACACTGGCGAAAATTAGAACTTCATTCAGAAACCTAAATGAGGAAGCTTTTAGGGCGCTTTACACTGCCTACGTGAGACCCGTCTTAGAGTATGCCGCGCCATCATGGAGCCCCCACCTGAAGAAACACATAAAGAAACTGGAGAAGGTTCAGAGGTTTGCGACGAGGCTTGTCCCAGAGCTACGAGGGATGGGATATGAAGAGCGGCTGAAGGAACTGAACCTTACGACACTAGAGAAAAGAAGGGAGAGAGGAGATATGATAGGGACATATAAAATACTCAGGGGAATTGACAAAGTGGAAATAGATCAAATGTTCACACGTAATAATAACAGAACGAGAGGACATGGGTGGAAACTGGAAACTCAGATGAGTCACAGAGATGTTAGGAAGTTTTCTTTTAGCGTGAGAGTAGTAGAAAAATGGAATGCACTTGGGGAACAGGTTGTGGAAGCAAATACTATTCATACTTTTAAAACTAGGTATGATAGGGAAATGGGACAGGAGTCATTGCTGTAAACAACCGATAGCTAGAAAGGCGGGATCCAAGAGTCAATGCTCGATCCTGCAAGCACATATAGGTGAGTACATATAGGTGAGTACACACACACGTAGAAAGAATTTTTTCAGTGTCAGAGTAGTTAATAAATGAAATGCATTAGGCAGTGATGTGGTGGAGGCTGACTCCATACACAGTTTCAAGTGTAGATATGATAGAGCCCAGTAGGCTCAGGAATCTGTACACCTGTTGATTGACAGTTGAGAGGCGGGACCAAAGATGCAAAGCTCAACCCCCGCAAGCACAACTAGGTGAGTACATGTACGTGTGTATCAATGCACAGTAATAAGGTCTACACACACAGTAATAAGGTTTACACACAGTAATAAGGTCTACACACAGTAATAAGGTCTACACACAGTAATAAGGTCTACATACACAGTAATAAGGTTTACACACAGTAATAAGGTCTACATACACAGTAATAAGGTTTACACACAGTAATAAGGTCTACACACAGTAATAAGGTCTACATACACAGTAATAAGGTTTACACACACAGTAATAAGGTTTACACACACAGTAATAAGGTTTACACACACAGTAATAAGGTTTACACATGCACAAAATACTGCTCATGTACAACAAGGAACAGTTTAGCATGGAGCACAAACATAACAGCCGGAGCTGCAGTCGTTAACAACCCAATCAGCCAGCCAGCCATCACACACCAATGACCTGATGCCAATTAATCACTCGAGCAGTCTGTGACCTGCTCACACAGGCTTGTTAGTTGACAATCTTCCTTTCTCTCTCTCTCTCTCTCTAGACCCTCAAGTCAATTATCATCCCTTCTATCCACTACACACGTAATCCATATTTTCCCACACATCCATCCATACATTTTGCAATGCATCCATTCCTCTGTTCATCCATCTTTATCCATCCTCACATTAAGTACACACATTAAGGTCAAGATCCGTCAGGTGACCGGGGGGGGGGGGTAGCCGGTCGGCCGAGCGGACAGCACGCTGGACTTGTGATCCTTTGGTCCTGGGTTCGATCCCAGGCGCCGGCGAGAAACAATGGGCAGAGTTTCTTTCACCCTATGCCCCTGTTACCTAGCAGTAAAATAGGTACCTAAGTGTTAGTCAGCTGTCACGGGCTGCTTCCTGGGGGGTGGAGGCCTGGTCGAGGACCGGGCCGCGGGGACACTAAAAGCCCCGAAATCATCTCAAGAAGAAGATAGCCTCGGACGCCTGTACCTGGCAGCTGCCGTCAGGCTAACGAAGCACAAGCCTCGCACATAATGGATTGTATCGATATTGGCATTGCGTTCGAGTCTCCGCTTGGCTGTCTCCAGGACGGCAATCCAAAGTTATGGGGGATAATTTCCCTCCCGTTTCATTCGTTGATAGATCGTGACTGGAAGACAGACGCAGACAGATAGACAGTAATCACGCTGACAGGGATGTTATGGGGGGGGGGGTGCCTCTTCAGTACTTGGTGGCACTCTGGCGCTTGTGTATGATGGCTCACTGGGTTTGGACGGAAGGAGAGGACACACTACGATGGGACGAGGATAGGCGAAGGGAGATGAAGTCACACGGAGATGAAGTCACACGGAGATGAAGTCACACGGAGATGAAGTCACACGGATGTTAGAGAGAGATGCAGGTCGACTACGACGGATGCTGGGAAGGTCAGGGAGGTAGGGACGGATGCTGGGGTAGATCAGAGGGATAAAGATGGATGATGAAGAGATTAAACGTAAAAATGTATGCGTGGAAGATCAGCAATTAAGGTAACTATGAGGAGAAAGCACACAAAACAGTATGACCACTTATCATTTGGAAGGTATATAAGGGGATAGGGATAGGAGGGAAGGAGAGGCGGGTGTAGATACGCAGGAGATTATATTATGGTATAATATAATCCTTGTGATCCTGTGGTCCTGGGTTCGATCCCAGGCGCCGGTGAGAAACAATGAGCAAAGTTTCTTTCATCCTATGCCCCTGTTACCTAGCAGTAAAATAGGTACCTGGGTGTTAGACAGCTGTCACGGGCTGCTTCCTGGGGGTGGACACTAAAGTCCCGAAATCATCTCAAGATAACCTCAAGATGGTAAGAATACCAGGCGGTGTGTGACAACAAGGCCACAGATATAGGCCTCCTGGAGACAGGATAAATATATACATATATTATCCTGGATGGTATATCTGTCTGCAAGTTCAATATTCGTGGTTTAACGATTCTGTTTGTTTTCTGTGTTTTTGTCCTTCACTCTTCCCTCTTCAATAAACATCTTTCTCCTCCTCCTCCTCCTCCTCCATCTCCACTTCCTTCCTCTTTTTCTGCATCTTCTTTTCCTTCTCTCTCAGTTTTTTCACTTCCTTCTCTGTACACAACTTATTCCTTAGTCTCATATACCCTGGAAACACAAACCGAAAGTGTCTCTATTTTCCGCTTATTACAACTTGTAATAAAGTTGTTACATCTTGGCTTAACGTGTTTATGACGTATTAGAACGTGGTTACAACTTGCTATATTGGTTGTTATAACTGGTTAGGAAATGTTAAAACTTGTTCGAACGTTGTACCAACGTCGTAGCTTCGGTGTGCGTTTGGCGGGATATGTCGTTTATCTACTGGAAGCTAAATATAGATACAGTGCAAGGATTTCAGATACTTTATCATTTGTAATAAGATGGTTTGCTATTTCTTGTTTTGTGAATTTAGACTGATCTCTAAATGGCTTAATTTTATTAGTCTAAGATATAGTGTTCGAGTGTGTGTCCCTGTCTTTGTCCACACACTTTACACTTTACTTCATCCAGAGCCCTATACAAGCCGTACTCTCAGAGGTACTTGTAGCCAAGTCGTATACGAGCTGTGACAACGTCTGTTAGTCTGCTGATGTTGTTACTTGCCCCCATACACCTGCTTTGTTTGACACATCCCAGTGTGATGAACAATGGACCTGCTAGTTCCAGTTTGCACTATTCTGCTTTCTTCAAATTCATCCAAAAGTTCTCGTCTAATGACACTTTAGTAATCTATTTGATAGCTCAAGCTTCCGTTTAAAATTGTCTTTAAATACTGCAACCTTATCTTGAGGTTATCTTGAGATGATTTCGGGGCTTTAGTGTCCCCGCGGCCCGGTCCTCGACCAGGCCTTCACCCCCAAGAAGCAGCCCGTGACAGCTGACTAACACCCAGGTACCTATTTTACTGCTAGGTAACAGGGGCATAGGGTGAAATAAACTTTGCCCATTGTTTCTCGCCGGCGCCTGGGATCGAACCCAGGACCACAGGATCACAAGCCCAGCGTGCTGTCCGCTCGACCGACCGGCTCCTTAGCAAGGGCGTCAACTTTATCATGTTCCTATAGTCCAACCTGATAAGGAATCCACAACATTTTGACTGTGACCCGTTATTAAGTAAGCAAATATACCCTTGTCTGGCTCCGGAGACAAGCACGTTGTTATTTGATTGTTATGATAACGCTAGAAGTGAGAAAGGGAGTCTGAAATAATTAAGCTGTCTGCCTCAGTGTTGTCAACAAGTGCGAGTGCTACTAGTATAGCTACCAGTTCAACTTGCAAGGTGGATACCCAGTTACTGACGTATAATTGTCAACTGTGCTGCCGTCGGGTTGATGGACAATAACAGCACTTCCCGTCACCCGGGAAGTGTTGAATTGAGTGATCCGTCGGTGTATATGGTCCGTGTTATGTTGTTCTGTGTGTGTGTGTGTGTGTGTGTGTGTGTGTGTGTGTGTGTGTGTGTGTGTGTGTGTGTGTGCGTGTGTGTGTGTGTGTGTGTGTGTGCGTGTGTGTGTGTGTGTGTGTGTGTGTGTGTGCGTGTGTGTGTGTGTGTGTGTGTGTGTGTGTGTGTGTGTGCTCACCTATTTGTGCTTGCGGGGGTTGAGCTTTGGCTCTTTGGTCTCGCATCTCAACTGTCAATCAACAGGTGTACAGATTCCTCAGCCTACTGGGCTCTATCATATCTACATTTGAAACTGTGTATGGAGTCAGCCTCCACCACATCACTGCATGTGTGTGTGTGTGTGTGTGTGTGTGTGTGTGTGTGTGTGTGTGTGTGTGTGTGTGTGTGTGTGTGTGTGTGTGTGTGTGTGTGCTCACCTATTTGTGCTTGCGGGGGTTGAGCTCTGGCTCTTTGGTCCCGCCTCTCAACCGTCAATCAACTGGTGTACAGATTCCTGAGCCTATTGGGCTCTATCATATCTACATTTGAAACTGTGTATGGAGTCAGCCTCCACCACATCACCCCCTAATGCATTCCATTTACTAACTACTCTGACAGTGAAAAAGTTCTTTCTAACGTCTCTGTGGCTCATTTGGGTACTCAGCTTCCACCTGTGTCCCCTTGTTCGCGTCCCACCAGTGTTGAATAGTTCATCCTTGTTTACCCGGTCGATTCCCCTGAGGATTTTGTGTGTGTGTGTGTGTGTGTGTGTGTGTGTGTGTGTGTGTGTGTGTGTGTGTGTGTGTGTGTGTGTGTGTGTGTGTGTGTGTGTTCTACGGTACTACATGAGCAGCAAGCTGAGCATGAGGCAAAGTTACAGCCCCGCTCCAGTGCCACTACGGGCTCACCATAGCCCGTGCTACTTGCAACTTTTGTTCCCAGTAGCTGAATCTTAAACAACAACAAGTGAGCATGAGGGTTATGTGGTGGGGTAGGCAGGCGTGAGGGGGGTGTCAAAAGGTACTATCTGCCAGGGTGGGAGGAAGTGCTACTATCTCCCAAGGGTGCACCCTGCTCCCAGTGGTACTACCCTGCACCCTGCACCCCAATGGTACTACCCTGCACCCCAATGGCACTACCCTGCACCCCAATGGCACTACCCTGCACCCCAATGGTACTACCCTGCACCCCAATGGCACTACCCTGCACCCCAATGGCAGTGTGTGGCCCGGTTCCCCCTGTGGTAGAGGCTGCTGCCGTCCTGGCGACGGTTCCTTCGGCTCGTGGTACCCGTGTTTCTGGGTCACTTACCGGCTTGGACGATATCCGGCCGGTGCCCAAACGTTCCCGGCGTTCGTCTTCTTCCTGGGCCGACGTTGGTGACTTCAGTGACTGTGGGGCTTCGGATGTTGACAGTGTGGATACGAATGCGGCGATGTCTCCGCGGTTCGTGGTGGCGGAGGTCCATGTGCCTGCCGGTGCTGGTGCCTGTGTCTCGGACGTGCCTTCAGTTCTTTTTCCGCCGGGGGACTCTCCACAGTGGGTGGTGGTGGCTTCCGCTGCCAGGGATGGTGTGGACTCTGGTGCTGGGCGTGGCCTGGTGGTGACGTTACGGAAGGATGCGCGCCGTCCGGGTTCCCTGCCGTTGTCTGGTGGTGTGCCCGGGGCCGCGAGTACTCCTGTGGTGCGGGTGCGCGTTGGGGCCCTGGGGGACGTGTTGCCGGCGTCTGTGATGCCACCGGGTCACTGGTCGAAGACTGCCGAGTTACTGCTGTCTGACGGACCGGAGTGCTTTCGTGGGGGGCAAGTTCCCTTCCTGTGGGGGCGAGTGGCGACTTCTCGCCTCATGAGTACTACCATCTGGGTCCCCAGTTTGCAGGTGTTTGTTGCCCCGGTTCCGGATGTTATGGCGTCCCCGGTGGATGGACGAGACCCTTGGCAATGGGTGCTCTGGGAGGCGTTCAATGTAAGATTCCCGCGGGCCAAGTTCCCGGGCAAGTATGTGCTCTGATTTCTTGTGTATTTGCTCTGACATGCTGTGTGCCCTTCTGGCTGTTTGTTTGCCCTGTTCTATTATGTGCTTCTGCCTCTCCCTTTGTGCGTAGCTTTGCCGTGTGGCATATTAGTTTCTAGTGCTTGGCGTCACTCGTTTCGCGTTTTGGCTTAGCATTTCGCCTTTCCTGGCTTTGCGATTCACCCTTCACGGGTACGCCGGGGCGCATCCGATCCCACGATCGTCGTCGCCCCTAACTCAACAACGACAACACTTGCCGCATTTTATTTTGCCTTTTTTTTCTGTCTAGCATCTCATTTGGGTGTTTCATGGCCTGTGACACAGCAGCCTCACCGCTCGTCATTTGCAGCAGTTTCTTGAAGCATGATTCCTGCAACATCTCCGCCTGGGTGGGAAATAGATCCTAATTATGGGAGGCTGACGGAAGGTATTGGGGAAAGTACACTTGTTCTGGCGGTGCTTCCTCGCCGGTCGTGTAGGCGAGGGTTACCGTCTCTGCCCTTATAGTAGTTTGTTACAGTAATAATGTGGTGGTGGTGTTCTAGAGCAACGGTCTCGCTTCATGCAGGGCGGCGTTCAATTCCCGGTAGTCCAAGTGGATGGGCACCATTCATTCCCTCTAGCGTATCCTAAATCCTTATCGTCATTCCTTCCAAGTGCTATATAGTCGTAATGGCTTGGCACTTTCTCCTGAGTACCTTGCATTAACTTATATTTTCGGAACCGAAGGGAGGGAAACATCAGGGGAAAGCGCCAAGCCATTACGACCATATAGCACTGAGAGGGGGTCAGGATAAGGATTTGGGATGGGAGGAGGGAGGGGGAGAGGAATGGTGCCCCACCACTTGGGCAGTCGGGGATTGAACGCCGACCTGCATGACGAGAGACCGTCGCTCTACCGTCCAGCCCAAGCCGAACAAATGTCCACTCGTAAAGATTTTCATTATTGTGCTTTAATAAACTGCTGTTATGTGACTACTGTGAGGGGACCAGGGAGGGACATGTATGAAAACTTCCCAACCAACTGTTGTTATTGTTATAAACAGCCTCCTGGTGCTTCCGAGCTCATTTACTAGAAATAACGTACGTTGTGTGTGTGTGTGTGTGTGTGTGTGTGTGTGTGTGTGTGTGTGTGTGTGTGTGTGTGTGTGTGTGTGTGTGTGTGTGTGTGTGTGTGTGTGTGTGCGTGCGTATATTCAAGCCACAATTATAATAGACGTCACTCACATACACACCAGTTGTACCCCGTCGAAGCACTAGTGAAAGTTGTAGCAAGAGCAATAATGTATCTTGTACCTCCCCCAAAAATGTCATTGTACCACTTAAAAAAAAAAATTACAACCTGAGAATAGCAGAGGTTGAGTAATGGTTGTTGTGGTGGTGTTGTTACAGGTAGTGTGCGGGAGTCTGATGATTGGCTGGCCGCGCCCCACCTGAGGTGCCAGCAGACAAGAACAGCAGCAGCAGCAGCAGCAGCAGTCCTCCTCCAGCAGCAGGAGCAGCAGCGTGAGAGACACGCCCCCCAGCTGCTCGTCTCGCCTGCTTTGCCTCGCCATCATGACCAAGTACTTCGACTTCGTGTGGAGGAAGGAGGTCGACCCCCGCCTACAGGAAGGTGCTGTCTTCGACCGATGGACGGAGGTGAGTGTGAGAGAATGTGTGTGTGTGTGTGTGTGAGAGAATGTGAGTGTGTATGCACGCACGGACGCACGCAGTTATAACATTACAAATTTACACGTGTAAAGAAAACGGCTTGCAGGGAAAATGCAGAAGCATATCCGACATTAAAGACTTTCCGCCTATTTAACTTTCTAAAATGGTGTCCCGCAGTGAGCACCAAAGAGGCGCTCAGCCAGTTTACAAGGCGGCGGTAACTGGCAAGGTTAGTGGGCACCCCTGGCCGCCCCACTCCCCACCCCCAACACCAAATATACTTAAACATTTTCGGTCTATTTACCTAACCTAACCTTCTTCAGTGCCGGCTGTAGATGATCCTATACCACCATAGTTGACCGTACTCGCTTGACCGTACTGGTCTATAACAGTGGCTCGCAGTGGTACAGTGGTATAGTACCATTCTCAAGTCGACAATCGACTTGAGAATGGTCCAGGACGGACCGAAACGTCGTCGTCCCTTCACCTTCTAGTGTGTGGTCTGGTCAACCTACTTTAGCCACGTTATTGTGACTCATCGCCTGCACTGGCCTTATTGTTCTTAATTTCTGTGCGATTAACATTTCTCTCGCGATTAATATAATTGTGCCGATTAATATGTTGAGGAATCTTTCTAGGCCAACATTACACCACATCCAGACAGAATCACTTCAATGTTCAAATTGCCGTTAAGATAAATTTGTAGATGTTGAAAGGTCCTTCTGATATTGGAGGGACATCAACGCAACATTCTCTAACATGGATGTTGAACACTCATGGTTGTTAACTGTTGTTAACGGTTATTAACGTGAAAAAGTCTGAATCCTGTTAACAGACTTAAAGCTTTTTCCCCTTCTCGCATCCCATGTTTAGCCTTACCTTCCTTAACACGAGTTATCAGGTAGTTTTCCCACATCATCCTAGAGACTCGTTTATGTTCTCAGCGTGACTTTGACTTTTAGAGTTAAGTTACAATCATGTTGGGTAATTAAGCTGACGCCGATTGTGTGTCGTTCATATGGGCGATTTCATTTGATTTCCCGCGTGTCTGAATGCAGAGAGAACGTGTCTGAATGCAGAGAGAACGTGTCTGAATGCAGAGAGAACGTGTCTGAATGCTGAGAGAACGTGTTCAACAAAATGTCAGCCAAAGTATGAATGGCGCCTTGCTTTCCAGATTCAACACGTGGCTCTTCATGTAGTCCGTCCTCTCCAGCGGTCACTAAACTGATGTATTAAATTGCCTGAACCTTATCTACCCAAGCACTCACGACTGGAACGATCTGAGCCTTAACGATCACTAGTAGGTCGTTGAAGTAGACATTCCACAAAAAGGGGACATCACATTGGTACCCAGTTATGGCGTCCGTTCTGTCGGCACTTATTAATTGCTGAATGGACAGCGAGATAGCAAGTGCTTGAAGCTTATAGCAGGCTCTGTCTCTCTCTGTCTCTCTCTGTCTCTCTCTGTCTCTCTCTGTCTCTCTCTGTCTCTCTCTGTCTCTCTCTGTCTCTCTCTGTCTCTGTCTCTCTGTCTCTGTCTCTCTGTCTCTCTGTCTCTGTCTCTCTGTCTCTGTCTCTCTGTCTCTCTGTCTCTCTGTCTCTGTCTCTCTGTCTCTCTGTCTCTCTGTCTCTCTGTCTCTCTGTCTCTCTGTCTCTCTGTCTCTCTGTCTCTCTGTCTCTCTGTCTCTCTCTCTCTCTCTCTCTCTCTCTCTCTCTCTCTCTCTCTCTCTCTCTCTCTCTCACATTTCTTGTGTGTGCTGGCAATGTTTCCTTGGTGGTGGTGGAGACAAGGTTTAAAGGCTCCCAAATGGTTCGTTGACCGCCGAAGTTTGAACAAAATTATGGCGGCGTCCGACGTCACCGGGAAAGTAATATTTTACCTCTCCATGAAACTGTGATGAAAGGGCGCCACGCGAAATTTTTATGGCGAAACTTCGTCAATAAAGATGTTAATATGAACCATCTGTGGGGCCGTGGTTATCGTCAGGGGCGGGGCGCTCCTGTTCCTCCTCTCTCCCTCTCTCCTTACCTCTCACTCCCTCCCTCTTCTCTCTCCCCTTGCCTCTCACTATCTCTCACTCTCCTCTCTCTCCTTGCCTCTCACTCCCTCCGTCCCTCCCTCCCCCCTACATCTTTTCTTCTCAAGGTCTCTCGGTGGGGGGAGGCTCTTCCCCTTCTGCTCCGCCAGTCATTAATTGCATTTTTAACCCAATTCAGTCTTCGATTTGTTTTAAATATCAGAGAGCTTGTGGGGGTGGGGGGGGGTGGCTTGTGTGTGGGGGTGGCGTGTATTCACCTAGTTGTGTTTGCGGGGGTTGAGCTTTGCTCTTTCGGCCCGCCTTTCAACTGTCAATCAACTGTTTACTAACTACACTAACTACTTTTTTTTTCTCCCCACACCCCACACACACACCCCAGGAAGCAGCCCGTAACAGCTGACTAACTCCCAGGTACCTATTTACTGCTAGGTAACAGGGGCATTCAGGGTGAAAGAAACTTTGCCCATTTGTTTCTGCCTCATGCGGGAATCGAACCCGCGCCACAGAATTACGAGTCCTGCGCGCTATCCACCAGGCTACGAGGCCCCTCAGAGAGGGGCCTCGTGTGTGTGTGTGGGGGGGGGAGGTGGCTTGTGTGGGTGGGGGGGGGAGGTGGCTTGTGTGGGTGGGGGGGGGAGGTGGCTTGTGTGGGTGGGTGGGGTGGGTTTGGGTGGGGGGGGAGCTTGTGTGGGACTTGCTCCTCCCACATGAACATGGGAGTAGACGGCTTGTAGCACCTTAACAATAGACGTAGACCTCTCCCTCTCTCCCCACAGTTCATCGAAAGGGTTACCCTACTAACTTCCTTAGAACACGACCTACCAATCGTATTACAACCAGGTTTCAAATTAGTTATTGCTGGGTGAACAGAAACGAGCACTTAGGGATTGGTGCCCAGTCAGTCTTTCCCGGCCAGGACTCAGTCGCTGGACTCAGGACTCAGTCGCTGGACTTAGGACTCAGTCGCTGGACTTAGGACTCAGTCGCTGGACTCAGGACTCAGTCGCTGTCTTTAAATTTACTCTAGGTAATCTTGTAGTGTACTACGTTGTACTCGACACTGTTGCACTGTATGTTGCACAATATACACCGTAAACTTGCATTACATCATTACACTGTACAGTGTTATAATGTACGTTGTTACGAATTAGTTGATTAAAGTAGTCATTATTGACTTCAGTCCCGGCCCCCGTTATGCTCATTAGGGGTAATGATAATTAAGAAGATTGGGCAAAATATGCAGGCGTGACTCTCCCAAATGTAATCAAAGCCGAATGTTGTCCCTAATAACAACCTTGGCCAATTGCGTGAGGCCGGGTAACAAGGGATAACACTGACACGTAAGCTGTTAATCGATTCCCAGCACGTGTGATGGCTTCCTCGATTGACACTCACTCACTCACTCACTCACTCACTCACTCACTCACTCACTCACTCACTCACTCACTCACTCACACTCTGATATGAATGTGATTGAATACTATTACACCACACAGTCTGCTTGTAGGCTCCTATTGCCATACCTTTATATAAGAAGGATGGTAGACAGGAGATATTAAATAGTTACAGCCCTGCTCCTGTGCCAGGTACAGAAGCGGGGCTCCTATACCTTTCCCCTTCAGAGCAGGAGAGATTGCTGAAGTAGAGGGAATATAGAGAACATGTACGGCACGCATAGACGCGATAAAAAAGCTAAATTATTGGGATAGTCTCAAAGCCCTCCAAATGTACTCACTAGAAAGGAGACGAGAAAAATATCAAATAATATACACGTAGAAGATACTGGAGGGACAGGTCCCAAATCTACACAGTAAAATAACAACATACTGTAGTGAACGATATGGAAGAAAATGCAGAATAGAACCAGTGAAGGGCAGAGGTGCCATAGGCACAATCAGAGAACACTGTATAAACATCAGAGGTACGCGGTTGTTAAACATCCTCCCAGCGAGTATAAGAAATATTGACGGAACAACCGTGGACATCTTCAAGAAAAAACTAGATAGTTTTCTTCAAGAAGTGCCGAACCAACCAGGCTGTGATGGGTATGTGGGCCTGCGGGCCGCTCCAAACAGCCTGGTGGACCAAACTCTCCAGAGTCAAGCATGGCCTCGGTCCGGGCTTGAAGTAGAACAACTCTCAGAACCCCATCAAGCAGGCAAGTCCACTACGGGCTCACCATAGTCCGTGCTAGTTGCAACTTTTTGTTCCCAGTAGCTGAATCTACAACAGCAACAATAGGAGACAGGTCTCCTATTGTCTGGTCTGTTGACGTGTGGATGTTATACAGTGGTGGAGATATGAGGTGCCTGGGGGGGGGGGAGGGGAATGGACCCAAGGTGGACCCAAGGTGGACCCAAGGTGGACCAAACTTGAACATGGCTTCGGTCCACATTTATTTGCTGCTTCTACCTCTCGATTCTCTCCAATGTGTGTTGAGTTATCATCATGTCTCGTGGGATGTGAGGTTGGCTGCTGCTGCTTCACATAACTGCTTCATAACACTCACAGTGTTCTGCTGCGAGACTTTTATACTTTTTCCAACTTAGATTTTGTGTTTGACGAGATACAAGCTTTATGCAAATGTTCTAGAATTGTTATAACATAGGCGCGGAAACTCCTTCTGAAGATGTATTAATATACGAAAGTACTTAAGGAAATTCCTGTTTCATTTTTCCTCCGTGGTCTGACATTGTCACATTTTTAATCACATGTTTATTTTCGTGATATACACACATGTATGTCATGTTCAGGTTCTTGAAGGCTGCTCTTATGATGTGCAATCTTGCATATCCAGCTGATGATATCTGATTGAGGTGTTGGTCAGGATATAGGTTCGGTGTGATGACATGTTTCTGCCCTTCTCCAGGTGTGTTCCCTCTCCCAGTTGGTATCTTGTGTTCTGCCTCCTGAACCTTGCTCACCCTTCTTTATTACTTTGCATTTGCTAGAGTTAAACTCCAGCAGCCACTTGTTAGACTATTCATGCAGTTTACTAGGGTCTTCTTTCATTACCTTGCAGCCTTCCTCCGTGTTTACCTTTGTCATCATGTCTATGCCATCTGTAAGCTTGAAAAAGACGCCTATACCCTCTTGAGTACTCATAATACCTATACCCTCTTGACTATACCCTCTTGAGTACTCATAATGCCTATACCCTCTTGACTATACCCTCTTGAGTGCTCATAACACCTAGTACTAGGTGTTATGAGCCAGGACTAGGTCACAACACTGACCCCTGGTGTTGGCAGGTGGCAACACCAGCCACCCTGGTGTTAACACCCTGGTGTTAATGGTGGCAACTTGCTACTCTCGTCATACTATCCTCTTGCTGACTACCTTTATTCCTTGTATACTCAATTACCACTTTAATCGCCTTCCCTGTAGCCCCAACAGGTCTTCAAAGGTCTTCTGACAGTCCACAAATATGCAGATTGTCTTCTCTGTAGTGTCTGGTCTCTGGCGGTCGCCCCGACGTGCAATTCTACAACAATTGACAGATCTTGTCCCCTGGCAAGTGCACCGTTATAAAGATCTCTCTGGACCTTCCACTAAACATTTAGTAAAATTGGCATGTCCTTGCGTGGTGTGCGTGTGTGCGCGCGTGTTTGCGTGCGTGCCAATTGAGAGATTATGTGCCGCTAATGACGCTGAAACCAGGTATTAGAAAATTGGCTGAGGTCATTATTACACACCAAACTGGGCTCCGATTAGATCTGGGAAGGTTAGACTTGAAGATTAGCGGACATTTGCAAAATGTATTCTGCGCCTTCCTGCCTTCCCCCTGTCAACCACTTGGGCTGGACGGTAGAACGAGTCTCGCTTCATGCAGATCGGCGTTCAATCCCTGACCGTCCACAAGTGGTTGGGCATCATTCCCTCTCCCCTATCCCATCCCAAATCCTTATCCTGACCCCCTTCCCAGTGCTATATATTCGTAATGGCCTGGCGCTTTCCCCTAAAAGCTCCCTCCCTTCCCAGGAAGACGTGAACGAGAGCAAGATTAGAGTGTTATGTACGCGTACAATAAGATTACTTATTAAAGTAGATCGGTAGCAAATGGTTCAAAAGTGTAATTAAGGACTTACCCGAGTCACCGAGTCCTACTTAACTTACTTAAGACTTGGCCAAGTCTTACTCCCAAGAGTCGACAAAACATGACCAATTTGCCAATTTCAGTTGCCAATTTAGCCCACATTTCCGCGGTTCGTCAGAGTAGCCCTAATGGCCAAACAGAACCCGTCTACAATGACTCATATCACCATTAATAATTCCTTACATTGTCACACACTATATAATGTGCCCTTCTGGCTCCTTATTAATTCCCTGAAATTTATCCATTATCTTTTCCTAAAAGTAGCCGGGAAGGGAAGGGAACTATGAGGAGAGAGCGCCAAGCCTGTGACTATGTAGCCCTGGGAAGGGTTTGGGATGAGGGAAGGAATGGTGCCCAACCACTTTAAACGGTCGGGGTGTTGACATCACTATAATGGTTCACTCTCCAAGAGCTCCCTGGTCACAACAGGGGTATAGTGAGGCCTGGATCTTAGCTTCACTGTATAAGGACCAGATAGCCCCTTTTGTCCAAGTTTCTGAACGATACACGTACACGTGTGTGTGTACTTACGCTTGCGGGGGTTGAGCTCTGGCTCTTTGGTCCCGCCTCTCAACCGTCAATCAACAGGTGTACAGGTTCCTGAGCCTACTGGGCTCTATCATATCTACACTTGAAACTGTGTATGGAGTCAGCCTCCACCACATCACTGCCTAATACATTCCATTTGTCAACCACTCTGACACTAAAAAATTTCTTCCTAATATCTCTGTGGCTCATTTGGGTACTCAGTTTACACCTGTGTCCCCTAGTGCGTGTGCCCCTTGTGTTAAATACCCTGTCTTTATCTACCTTGTCGATTCCCTTCCCTATCCTATCAATGTGTGTGTGAGTGTGCGTGTGTGTGTGTGTGCGCGTGTGTGTGTGTGTGTGTGAGAGAGATATATCCTGTTGTGTATTTATATACATATATATATAATATATATGTCAAGTGCTTGTTATAAGAGTGATGCTCTCTCATCCACTTCCCTCTATTTCTCATTTATTTCCATGATATATTCCTCCTATATATTTTCCATGCTTTGATTTTCTCCTTCCTTTATTGTCTGTTCTTTATTTTCGCTTCCTGCGTGTTCCCTCTATATCTCTCTCTCCGTGTCCTTCCCTTCCCTTGGGCCGTGTGCTGTTTATTATCTTCTGCCATTATTATCCCACTCTCTCTGTTTTGATCTTTATCACTCTTCTCTCCTCGTTGTGCCTAGTTTGTTCTCTCTCTCTCTCTCTCTCTCTCTCTCTCTCTCTCTCTCTCTCTCTCTCTCTCTCTCTCTCTCTCTCTCTCTCTCTCTCTCTCTCTCTCTCTCTCTCCGTTGTTCAGAATACGTTCACTCTCCACAACCCATCTTCGCCTGTTCTTCATTCCCTCTTCTACTTCATTCTTTATCCTTCATTCTCTTCCTCCTTCATTGGACTCTTCACCTCCACGTGTCCCAACACCTCTCTTCTGAAGTTCCAGTATTCCATAACACAACTCTCTTCTCTTTCCCATATCTTATTCCCCCTTCTTCCCCCCCCCCCCACCTCACCTCCTCCTGCTCTCTCCTGTCCCCCCCACCTCCTCCTGCTCTCTCCTGTCCCCCCCACCTCCTCCTGCTCTCTCCTGTCCTCCCCCCACCTGCTCTTCCCCCCCCCCACCACCTCTGGCAGGGCCACAGAGGAGTAGTCTGGTGTGCTCCATTGTTCTTCTCATGAAAGGCTGGAGGACTCTAATATGTGCCAGGCCCCCTGGCTCTACCCCTCCCCCCCCCGACACTCATCCATGGGGAGGGGCGGGGAGGGGTGTGTGCAGGAGGGGGAGGGGAGGGGGTGCTCGAGTAATTCTTTCCATCCTCATCTGTCACTCATCACTGAACTGTCCAACACTCCTGTCCCCCCCCCCAAGCTCACTCTCCTCCCATCCCCCCAAGCTCATTCTCCTCCCCCCCCCCCAAGCTCACTCTCCTCCCCCCCCCCAGCTCTCCTGTCCTCTGCCGTTGTTGTCAACAATTCAACTAGCCACAAATTAACAGTATCATCTAGTCTCGATTACTATAAATAATTAAAAGGTAATGATATCAAGATATCAAGAGAGTCAAATAATATGTGATTCTTTGCTTCTTGTTTGCCTATTATTATACACGTAATTACGTGTTATATTTCCTCTACTCGGGAAGGCCCGCCGAAGCGCATTTAAAAATACTGGCGACCGTTACTGCAGGCCTTTGATGGCGCGGGAAGAGAACTTTAAATGCTCAGTGAAGACGTGACGAGTTTTAATGCTGCGCAATTGTTTTAGAACTGGACGGTAGTGGTAACTAGTGGTGGTTGATGGTGGTGGTGGTTGGTTGACACCACCAGTGTGAGTATTTAACGCTGGGTAGAAGCGGCATGCAGCAGCGCGGTGTTGCCGTCTCCACCAGTATAAACACCCAAGCCGATTATGCAGATTGGTCCAGAAAGTTTGGCCTAAATGAGGGTAAACTTAGGTGGATGAGAGGCGGTGGGAATGGATGGAGAGGGGGATGGGGGTTGATGGGACGGGAAGAAGTTTGAGAAGAGTGGAAGATGTGGTGATTGAGGACACGTTGTAGAGGTGTTAGGAACGCTCGAGAAGTGGCAACGTTGAACGCGCGTAAACTGGAAATGAAATGTGGCAACAGAGCGGGCATGTAAACATTGGCGGAGGTGTTGACACGTGGCGGGCATGTAAACATGGCGGAGGTGTTGACACGTGGCGGGCATGTAAACATGGCGGTGGTGTTGACACGTGGCGGGCATGTAAACATGGCGGTGGTGTTGACACGTGGCGGGCATGTAAACATGGCGGTGGTGTTGACACGTGGCGGGCATGTAAACATGGCGGTGGTGTTGACACGTGGCGGGCATGTAAACATTGGCGGAGGTGTTGACACGTGGCGGGCATGTAAACATGGCGGTGGTGTTGATACGTGGCGGGCATGTAAACATTGGCGGAGGTGTTGACACGTGGCGGGCATGTAAACATGGCGGAGATGTTGACACGTACGTACGTTCATGGGTCGTACACCCCGTGTGTCTGTACATGGGTCGTACACCCCGTGTGTCTGTACATGGGTCGTACACCCCGTGTGTCTGTACATGGGTCGTACACCCCGTGTGTCTGTACATGGGTCGTACACCACGTGTGTCTGTACATGGGTCGTACACCACGTATTCTGTACATGGGTCGTACACCCCGTGTGTCTGTACATGGGTCGTACACCCCGTGTGTGTCTGTACATGGGTCGTACACCCCGTGTGTCTGTATATGAGTCGTACACCAAGTGTGTCTGTACATGGGTCGTACACCCCGTGTGTGTCTGTACATGGGTCGTACACCAAGTGTGTGTCTGTACATGGGTCGTACACCCCGTGTGTCTGTACATGGGTCGTACACCGTGTTAGATAATTAGTTTAAATGTATTCATAATGAGCTCAATATCGGGTTGTAGCGTTGAGACAGACGGTTGTACCACAACGACGATCGAACTCTCTACATAATCCCTGTCAATCTCAACTTTAAAACCGTCTACTCGGCTCATTATCTACGCCTGACAGCGCAGTCATAATCGGAGCGCAGTCTTGTGCTCGGCCCCCTCAACGTTGCCCAGTTTAAGGAGCCGGCCCTTAAGGTACGGGGCCACTCGCCTTTCTTGATGGCATATTGGAGGGGTGTCTCATCCAGCTAGGGAAGCCGGCGCCGGAACATGGCCCAAGCGGTTTATGTGTGTGAGGGCAACCCGTTCTCGCAAATTTAATAAGTCAATATTGACTTATTAGTTGCGTGCATAGGTGACATACTAAACATAATAGTTTCCCTTGAAAAGCTTCATAGAAAACACCGACCTTACCTAACCTACTTAGTATGTGAAAATAAGCATCTTATAGCTTCGTAATTACAATTGTTACTTAACCTATTATAGGTATAGGTTAGATAATAATTGTAATTACGAAGCAATAAGATGCTTATCTTAACATACTAAGCAGGTTAGGTAAGGTCGGTGTTTTCTATGAAGCTTTTCAAGGGAAACTATTATGTTAAGTATGTCACCTATGCACGCAACTAATAAGTCAATATTGACTTATTAAATTTGCGAGAACGGGTTGGTGAGGGGAGGATGGGGTGGGGCGGGGGAGGAGGGACGGGAAGGGTTGGAGTACATAAACTCTCGAAATCAACAGGTAATGGGTAAAAACAGGTATTTTCCAACCTGTGTTTAAAAATATATATATATTTATATATTGCTTTTTTTGAGGGGGGTTAATTGGTGCCGGGATGAGGCAGGTAACAGTAACGCAGTAACAGAGTTGCCGTTACTGGGGTCAGTGAACCTGTTACATTTATTGAGGTGCCTCTAGCCAGTACTGGTCTTTACCAGGACGCAACCCACAACAGTTGACTAACTCCCGGATACCTGTTTACTGCTGGGTGAACAGAGGCATCGGCTGTAATAAAACTGTAGCCCCAAACTCTTCAACCTGCCTGAGAATCGAACTTGGGTACAATCGAAAGTGAGGCGCGGCCTATGGCGGATTGGGGCGGAGATGTAGCACTTAGCCCGTCACACTACAACACCCCCCCACACCCCCCACACTACCCCCCCCCCCCCCCACAACCATGTGTGTGACGGTGGTGGTCCTGCGGGTAATAAATACAAGGTCATCGCTATAAAAAATCAAACTAATGTCGAGCTGCGTCTTCCTTCCTGGGATAAATATAGCGACGGTACCATAAAGTGTGGCACAGGGGCAGTTAGAGCACGGCGTCCCGCGTACCATAAACACACCAAGTCCTACCTGGCTCTCTCCCGCGCCGTCCGCCGCTCTCCAGTGACTATGGTTCTATACGCCTGGTTCTATACGTCTGGTTCTATACGCCTGGTTCTATACGCCTGGTTCTATACGCTTGGTTCTATACGCATGGTTCTATACGCCTGGTTCTAGGCCCGTCCCACTCTCCATATCGTCAGGTCACTTGCTCATACGCTACCCCCCCCCCCCCGAGGGTGCGTTGGCACGTGGCTATAGTGTCTTACTGGAGAAATACAAGTGCAAACAGAGTTAAAAGTCAGTCCGGTAGAGTGTGGTGACCGACCTGGTGGTGGATATGTCCTCTGACCACCAAGGACGTTCATAAAGTCAAACAAGGTGAGGCGGAACCAAAGAGCCAGAGCTCATCCCCTGAAGCGCGAGTACAAAACCAGTGTTAAGACTCGCGCGGACTCCGTGTCTGGAGAAGCAAATGGAAGTTAGTATCGCAGATCAGAGGGATGCTAGGAAGTAGTGCGTCTTTAGCGTAATAAGAAAGTGGATTGAACTTAGAGGGGATAAAGATGGCCAACTTACACATTTTTCTGAAGTAGATAGTGTAGAGAAGCATAGGTATCATTGCTTCAGACGACTGGTGGGTGGAAAGATGGGCACCAACAACTAGATCTTGGCCCTAGTGTAAATACAGGTGAATGAAAATAAACGTAGAGTAGGTCCCAAGGGCCGAAACTCATTGACATCCTCCACCCCAAGACACACACACACACACACACACACACACACACACACACACACACACACACACACACACACTGCGTTAGACCCAACAACCTTGAGTCCATTCCGAGCACACAAACAGGTAATTACACTCGAGCAAAATTCCGGCGCTGCCAATTCATACTCTGGTTCCTGGAGAGGTACCTTTACTTAGCAGTCTTGTATATAAGCAAGTAAGTTACTTCCATTTTGTCATAGTAATTCCTCGCCCTCTTGATTTATTCAAGTTTTATTTTATTTTGTTTTTCTAACTCGTAACCACAATGCAAGTTCTGCAAATACATTTTCCGAAAACTTTTCTTCTGCTCCTCTCTCTCTTCTTTCTCTTTCTTTCTTCTCCTATTTATCCTGCTCTTCTATCGTCTCCTCCTCCTCCTCCTGCTTCCTTCTTCACCTCCTCCATCATTCGAGGAAAGTTGGGCGACCAGGATTTTTGTCGAGTCAGACCCCTGGAGGCACCCGTGGCGGCTGCTTTATCGTTCAAGTCGGCTCATTTGTTGGCTGATCCCCAGGTTCACCGCGCCTTAGGTGGGGCTCGAACCCTGGGTAGTGAGTGCTGGGGTCGTCATGCTCTACCTTCTTGACGAGCAACCAGGAGGAACGAATGAGAAACATAGATTGCATTTTTCCTTGGTAGGTTTTGGTGTTATGAGATCTACTACTCCTCATTTCCTCACTTATAGCCTCCTTTCTACCGTCTTCAAAGAGGAAGCGTAAAAACAGGAGGTGGAGGAAGAAGTCGTAAGCCATCTTGGGGAGGGGGGTATATATTTTAGCCTTAAGTAGCTAGATTTGGCCTCTTGTTTCCTTGAAACGTCTTAAACGGACTGCTCTCTCTCTCTCTCTCTCTCTCTCTCTCTCTCTCTCTCTCTCTCTCTCTCTCTCTCTCTCTCTCTCTCTCTCTCTCTCTCTCTCTCTCCCTCTTCCCCTCCCCCCCACTGAGATGGATACAGCTTCACGCCACATTAGTTTTCTCCAGCTGTTTACATAACTTTAACCTGAAACCGTTGGATTGGTATCATTGCTTCCGTATGCAATGATACCTATGCAAGTGTGCTGTGCAATGATGCCACGTACTGTGCGCGATGTGGATAAAGTTGATGGGGTGTGTACGAGGGTGTGCTTTGGTGCATGATCGAATGTAAGATTTATGATACAAAACTCACACTTTCGAAAATAGAAAGGTCATCTTTAGTCAAAAAGGAATTTATTAATAATTACGAATAATCATATAATATTAACAGCATTTGCGAGGATATCAACAGTTAACGCAGCAATAACAGTGATCTCTATAACACAACAGTAACGGCCACAGCAACAACAACGGCCACTGTATCTCAACAACAATAACTACAGCTGTAGTAACAACGGCAACATTGCTACTGCAGCTGTAGTTCTTGTTACTATTGTTACTGCAGCCGTTGTAGTTATTCACGTCTGCAGTAACAACAGTGACAGTGTCTGTGGGTCTTCACAGTGAACAATATATGTGACAGTCATCGACAATTTTTTATGTTTTTTGTATAAAAACATTCGGGCACATGTGCACTTGTGCAGCTGTCTTAGACTATATGAAGAGGAGCACAGTGTGTGTCAGAACACTAGCTACGTGGGCACCTGACAGCTGGGTGGACAGCGCTTTGGATTTGTAGTCCAGAGGTTCCGGGTTCGATCCCCGGTGGAGGCGGAGACAAATGGGCAAAATGTTTCTTTCACCCTGATGGCCCTGTTACCTAGCAGTAAATAGGTACTTGGGAGTTAGTAAGCTGCTACGGGCTGCTTCCTAGGGTGTGTGTAACAAAAAGGAGGCCTGGACGAGGACCGGGCCGTGGGGATGCTAAGCCCTGAAATCCTCTCAAGATAACGTGACGCTAAAAGTCCCCATCACACAGGACGGTTAGTCATACAGGGAGCCATGTGTTCAGTGTGTGTTCACTGGCATGGATCTCTGAGCCTAGCAGTCTACGGTAAACGCTACCGACGTTTCAATACAATTTGCTGGATGTGTTTGCCACATGATGTTCCTGAAAGAACTAAAAGAAACATTAAATTCATCTAAATCTGTTTTCCTTTGTCGAAGAATTAATATTTTGCGAGCTTACGTTTGACATGTTTGTGTGTAACGCTTCTATTGCACTCCAAAAAGCGCACGAAATCTGTCGGTGAAATCTAGACATCGTCATGAGGTGCTCGGGTGACCCGCTCCCATGACCGGGTCAGTGACCTTACCGTAGCGAGGGGGGGCGGGGGGGGGAGAGGACATAGAAAGTGGGGAAGGCGAAGGGTAAATGGAGAACAGAACAGTATGATAAGAGAGGATACGCAGGCAGAGAGGCGCCCCCTTCCCGTCCCCGGCTCTAGGAGCGGCGCCCCCTTCCCGTCCCCGGCTCCAGGAGCGGCGCCCCCTTCCCCAGCAACAAGACAACACTTTCATCAGGTGTTTGACGACAGCTTAACTTGCTGTGGCCAGGATGGCCTGGCGCCGTGGCCATGTGGGCGCCCCACCATCCATACATAGCGGGACTGTCTTGTGGGAGTGTCCGCGCGGCAGGTATACAAGGCCAGGAAGCCAGTACTGAGATACCACCAGCAGCGCTTACATAATGAAGGCACATAGCTAATAAATGGTTAAAATCACATGGGGTAACGACCTGAAATACGAGGACTCCATACAAATGGTCTCGGGAACGGTGGCTGTTGTGGCTTGTGTTGGCGAGGCTGCTGCTGCTGCTGCTGCTGCTGCTGCTGCTGCTGCTGCTGCTACTGCTGCTGTCATAGACCTGGTCCACACTTGAGCGGTTGTCGCCCCCCCCCCCCATATTGCACACTTTGGTAAGACCAAAGTGGTGAGGAGGACCTGTCAGCGGGGCCTCATCAGGGATCATCACCTTTGTAGTATTTGGTGTGTGATGATTTCCAGTGTGTGTGTGTGTGTGTGTGTGTGTGTGTGTGTGTGTACTCACCTATTTGTGCTTGCGGGGGTTGAGCTTTGGCTCTTTGGTCCCGCCTCTCAACTTGTGTGTGTATGCGTGTGTGTGTGTGTGTGTGAGCGTGCGTGTGTGTGTGTGTGAGCGTGCGTGTGTGTGTGCGCGTGTGTGTGTGTGTGTGTGTGTGTGTGTGTGTGTGTGTGTGTGTGTGTGTGTGTGTGTGGCACTCAGCAGTCAGCGGTGGGAGAGTATGAAGGATGGGGGAATATGTCCTGCATACATATTACAGGCAAATTATCATTTGCCTGTAATATGTTTCATTATTACTGATATCTGTGATGAATGATTTATATTAATAAATCCAAGACTCGTCTTTGTGGGAGGGTAGAGGGTAATTTTGGCGCTGTATCAAGTGTGTGTGTATATATAATATATATATATATATATTATATATATATATATAACTGAAAACTCACACCCCAGAAGTGACTCGAATCCATACTCCCAGGAGCAACGCAACTGGTATGTACAAGACGCCTTGATTAAGGCGTCTTGTACATACCAGTTGCGTTGCTCCTGGGAGAATGGGTTCGAGTCACTTCTGGGGTGTGAGTTTATGCTAACCCCGACTCGATCATGTTGGGCACGCACTCAACACCAATTACTGTTACAAATTGGGTGAGGCTAGGTAATTATAACCTTGTATTCCTCATGACCAGCCCAAAGGGCAAAAATGTTCAGAGAACTCCAACAATATAACCATGAGAGTAAAATCCACATTAATTGTTGCATCTGTCCATGAGGAACCTCATGTCTGTGAGGCATCCAATGATCAAATCAAAAGAAAAACTTCATAAAGTGTTGTACATTTTTTTTTTTAATTTCAGTACATAAGGTCAGAGAGCGTAAGAAGTTCCTGCATATAAGCTTAGACCTGGGTATAAGTACCTCTGGAACTTTGTACTACTTGGTGATGTACACCTGAATAAATTTAAAGTTTGTCAGCAAAACTACTGATATATATATATATATATATATATATATATATATATATATATATATATATATATATATATATATATATACATATACACTGTTATGCCAGTTGCTGGAAGGCTTCTGTGCTGGCTAGGGTTCGAGTCTCCTGGTGGGAAAGTGTTCTAAAGTTGTATACTTAACTCTCGTGTTTAGGAGAGTTGTGCCTTAAGCATAGACACTGTGTCTTCCCATATTAACAGGGACTTGATGAAATTAACGTCTAAATGACCCCTCACTTGCTCTAGTGCTCTTGGGAGGTGGTGATCTTTGGTGTATTTAAATACTCCGAAATTACCATCTCTTTTAAGGGTCTGAGCGGGTGGTGGAGCGGGTTAAGGCGTACCTGTTATGCCAGTTGCTGGAAGGCTTCTGTGCTGGCTAGGGTTCGAGTCTCCTGGTGGGAAAGTGTTCTAAAGTTGTATATATATATATATATATATATATATATATATATATATATATATATATATATATATATATATATATATATATATATATATATATATCTTGCATCACTAAAACTGAATGTGAACACAAATAATCAAAAGATTTCGACACAACTGGTCACTCATATTCAAGAAATGTCCCAAGTGTTTAATTCATGGATGGATTTATTACCCCTAAATCCTTACCTAGTATCTAATTGGTCTACTGTATTTAGTTCACGACCACTAACAAACATTACTGTAATTACATTGTTTGTAACTTCATCACAAATTTCCTTAGCCAATGAACACGGGTTTCGGTGTCTGGTAATATCTCTTAAGAGGCTTCAGTTTTGTGTGTGTGTCCGTGTGGCTCTTGGTGATGATCTCACATCTCTTTCTGTCTTTATCTGTGTCTCCCTGAGTCTATATCTTCGTCCCTTTGTTGACAGCTCCGGGAGGGGAAGTTCAGAGTTTGTTTTTCCTCGCTCTGTGTCGCGTTCATCCCACTGACAGCTGGCGCAAGGGAGAGATCAAAGTGTGCCCCTCTCTCTCTCTGTGTCTCTCTCTCTCTCTCTGCCTCTCTCTCTCTGCCTCTCTGTCTCTCTTTATCTTTCTTTCCTTCCTTCGTTTTTACAGTTTAGTGATCATGACGATCCCATGCAATGCGGCTCTTAATTGTTTAAAAAAAATACGAGAATGCCATAATTAGTGACACACACACACACACACACACACACACACACACACACACACACACACACACACACACACACACACACACACACACACACACGAGAACCGTCAACAAAGGGCAGCACCAGAGAACACGGTGGTGGGAAGACAGAGCAACAATGGTCCCTGGGGCAGGGGGTAGTTGAGGTGAGGTAATACAGGCAGTACACACACAGGAGAGGCGTCTGATGCAGCATCTTAGGGGAGGATGCCAGACAAGTGACCTCTCCCAGCTTGACCTGAGCTCTGGACACAACGACACGGTCAGACGAAACCGAGTGCCGTTGTATACGAGTGACCACAGAGCGCCTGCCTATCACTACCTGGTTATCAAGATCACTGATAAGAGAGTTAAGGCAAGGACTACATATTCTTCGCTACCTGGAACAAAACGTTCCAAGTAGCACGGGCTATGGTGGGCCCGTAGAACCTTATTAAAGGTTGCTGGTGGCTCAGTAGGTGCTGTGGGCTGGTGTCTGTGGTTCCAGGTTACCAACTTCTTCAGCTTAAATTTGGAACCAAACTGAATGCACAAAGAGATACTAGAGGCGAATTCTATAAACTTTTAGCAAGTATAAAACAAGAAATATATCGCTAGTGAAAGTCATTGCATACGTAATCAGTAGGTGGAAAGGCGGGGCTTAGGGGCTGATACTCGACCCTGGAAGCACATCTAAGTGTGTGATGTAGATGAAAGCACTCACACTAAGGCAGTAAACCTCTCTTTAATGTAGGGCAACTGTACGGGTAATGATGAGAGCAGCCATGCAGCCTCTTGCTGTGTACCACCACCGTTAATGACTCGTGAGACCACCAGGAAGACGAGGAGGAGGAGGAGGAGGAGGCGGAGACTAATAATGAGGAGGAAGAGGAGAATAATGAGGAGGAGGAGGAGGCGTGCAGGGATCCTTGCTCACACACACACTCGTTCCTGCACCACCCACCTCACCTTCCCCCAGGGGACCCCCAAGGGACCCCCAGGGGACCCCCAAGGGACCCCCAAGGGACCCCCCAGGGGATCCCCAAGAGACGTGCCTCAAGGCCGCTCCCACACCCGGGTTTATGGCTGGTCTCCCGGGTCCTAATTAACAGTTATTACTTTATACACTGCCCGAGCACGGTGACTTCCGCCTTCCTGGTCTACGGGTCGGACGCCGAGGGGACGCCCCCTGTGGCCGCCGGGGGGGACGCCCCCTGTGGCCGCCGGGGGGGACGCCCCCTGTGGCCGCCGGGGGGGACGCCCCCTGTGGCCGCCGGGGGGGACGCCCCCTGTGGCCGCCGGGGGGGACGCCCCCTGTGGTCGCCGGGGGGGACGCCCCCTGTGGTCGCCGGGGGGACGCCCCCTGTGGTCGCCGGGGGGGACGCCCCCTGTGGCCGCCGGGGGGGACGCCCCCTGTGGCCGCCGGGGGGGACGCCCCCTGTGGTCGCCGGGGGGGACGCCCCCTGTGGCCGCCGGGGGGGACGCCCACTGTGGCCGCTGGAAGGGACGCCCACTGTGGCCGCCGGAGGGGACGCCCACTGTGGCCGCCGGAGGGGACGCTCCCTGTGGCCGCTGGGGGGGACGCCCACTGTGGCCGCCGGAAGGGACGCCCACTGTGGCCGCCGGAGGGGACGCCCACTGTGGCCGCCGGAGGGGACGCCCACTGTGGCCGCCCCCTGTGGCCGCCGGGGGGGACGCCCACTGTGGCCGCCGGGGGGGACGCCCCCTGTGGCCGCTGGAAGGGAAGCCCACTGTGGCCGCCGGAGGGGACGCCCACTGTGGCCGCCGCAGGGGACGCCCACTGTGGCCGCCGCAGGGGACGCCCACTGTGGCCGCCGGAGGGGACGCCCCCTGTGGCCGCCGGGGGGGACGCCCCCTGTGGTCGCCGGGGGGGACGCCCCCTGTGGCCGCCGGGGGGACGCCCACTGTGGCCGCTGGAAGGGACGCCCACTGTGGCCGCCGCAGGGGACGCCCACTGTGGCCGCCGGAGGGGACGCCCACTGTGGCCGCCGGAGGGGACGCCCACTGTGGCCGCCGGAGGGGACGCCCACTGTGGCCGCCGGAGGGGACGCCCACTGTGGCCGCCGCAGGGGACGCCCCCTGTGGCCGCCGCAGGGGACGCCCCCTGTGGCCGCCGCAGGGGACGCCCCCTGTGGCCGCCGGAGGGGACGCCACTCATAATTACACCTGTCGCATATTTTTCACCTGAAAGCGTTCAAAATATGTTATGGGGGAACGTAATTAGATTCCAGGGCTCGTAGAGCTGGGGAGAGAAGCAGGGGGGGGGCGGTCAAGTGTTTGGTGTTTATTAGACGAGGGGAAGGGGAGAGAGAGAGGGAGAGGAAGGAGAGAGGGAGAAAGAGAAGGAGAGGGAGAAAGAAAGGGAGAGGGGGAAGAGACGGAGAGAGGGAAGGGGGATATGTATGGAGTCAGAAGAAGGCAAAAAAAAAATGTGAACGAGGATAGGAAGGGAGAAGGTGACAGAGAAGAGGATAAAACTGGGAGAATGGGCAAGATGGAAAAGGGCAACATGCAGAAATAATATAATGCGAAAATGCTAAGAAGAGAAATAATGAAACTGAAAGAGATGGAACAGGGGATAGACACTTGAAAGAAAAGATGAAGACTATGGGTAAGGGGAATGATGGGTGATAAATGGGCGAGAGGAGTGAGAAAGTGGTGGGTTGTGCAGTGGAAACGTGAAAGAGAAGATAGGAAAGGTCAGAAAAGAAATGAGAGAGAAGAAAATGACTGTGTAGGAAGGGAAATAGATGGAAGGGGTGAGGGGAGAGGAGGTAAGAAAGAGGAGTTAGGTGATATGAGACGAGAAAGAGGGGAGAGGAGGAGGAGGAGGAGGAGAGAGAGAAAGAGGGAAGAAAAGAAGAGTGTAACATGCAATCGATACGTATGTGATTGTTAGATGGACCCCCTCCCCCCCTCTCTCTCTCTCTCTCTCTCTCTCTCTCTCTCTCTCTCTCAAAATAACAAATATAAACACAGGTTCTGCGTTCCTTATTTATAAACAGATTAATTATAATCTCTCGTACGCACTCACAACATGCCTGCACGTAGTGTGTGTTTTCTAAGTGTAATTCCCTAAGTGTAGTTACAGGATGAGAGCTACGCTCGTGGTGTCCCGTCTTCCCAGTACTCTTTGTCGTATAACGCTTTGAAACTACTGACGGTCTTGGCCTCCACCACCACCCTGGTAGAGTTGAGGGGGGGGGGACACGCACGGGTAATAAAGCTCATGAGGCTTTATGAATCCTTATGAGTGATTTAAGGCATGGTGCTAGTCCATATAATATTACCAGGCGGGACCCAGGAGCTGAAGTTGAACTCTTGGACGCATATAGGGGAGTGTATACTCTTACACAGTGGCTCACCCACTAACTTTAACACTGCTTTAAGTTTCTACCAACTTTGACGCTGCTCTTAAGTTGCAAGAGCAAAAGTTGGTGTTGGAGAGGAGGGCCTCTCACCCAGGAGAGGGGGCGCTGTTTGGGTCATAACCTAATGATCAGACTTTCTTCATTATGGGCCTCGGGATAGTCCCGGGGATGGGATAGGAGGGTAAAGGGAGGGGGATAGGACCGGCCGGGGACGGGACGTAGCAAGGGAGAGTACCAGCCTGGGAGGGTTAAACCTGTAGACAGAGTTGTTGTTTCTAGATTCAGCTACTCAGAACACAAGTTCCAAGTAGCACGGACTATGGTGAGCCCGTAGTGAACTTACCTGGCACAGGAGCGGGGCAAGTAGCACGGACTATGGTGAGCCCGTAGTGGACTTACCTGGCACAGGAGCGGGGCAAGTAGCACGGACTATGGTGAGCCCGTAGTGGACTTACCTGGCACAGGAGCGGGGCTGTTGTAGACAGAGGGGAAAAAAGACACTATTACAGAAAGAGATGACGCACAAAAGTTGAAGTTTTGCTTCAGGACGCACTCCGCTGACAGAGGTCCCAGTGGGCATTGTTGGCCACGAATATGTAGGTAGCAAGGAGTCAACAACGTCTCTGATAAGTGCTGAGGAGGGAAGGAGAAAGAGGGAGAGAGAGGTGGGGTGGGGGGAGAGAGAAAGGGTAGTGAAGAATTCATCGTACCTGTTAAACAATTCATTGAACATTATTCAACAATTGATTCACTCCGTTCATCGCGGTATCACAAGGGTCCACTTAGACACGCTGGTGACGTGTAGGTATCATGCTATCACAGGTATCATACTATCATAACAGGAGGATGGGTTGATATCTGCGGTGTGTTGATGCTGTGTACCTCTGGCGTTGGATAATGTGTTATCTTCATTTTTGGTGTTGTATCCCATCTTGTCTCATATTCTCCAGACCTTCCCTACCATGTCTGTTATCTCCTCTCCTTCCTCTCTCTTCTCCGCCTATCTCTCCCTCCCTGTATCTGTTTTTCCTCTGTAAATGTCTTTTCACTCGTTCTCCTTCCATCGTATATCTTTTCCTTCATTTGTCTTTCTCTCCTGCCCATCGTCTCCCTCCCTCCCTCCCTCCCTGTCTTCCTCTCTCCGCATCAAATAAATGTTCACTTTTTCCCTTGACGATGTCAGGTGTGTGTGTGTGTGTGGCTGCCATGCGTCACAGACCTGGCCCACACCACTCTATTTCATACAAACCCAATTGTGAATCATACAAACGAACACCCCAACCGTTCTGGTTGTATGCTGTATTTGGTGTATGTTTCGCAGTACAGCTTAGAGCTACAGGAAATTATATGGCTCGAGGGGTCGTGGGGTTAATAAATGTCATAATATTTTTAACTCAATTTTTTTAATTATTTATTGGCATTGCTAGTGATATAGATCTGAAACATATCTGCTCGGGGAGCGTATTCCTAAGGGCCCGGGTTCGATTCCCGACCGAGGTAGAAACACATGGACAGAGTTTCTTTCACCCTGATGCCCCTGTTAACCTAGCAATAAATAAGTACCTGCGAGTTACAGCTGCTACGGGCTGCTTCCTGGGGATGTGTGGGTGTGCGCGCGCGCGTTAAAGATATATGTAATAGACATTATAGAGGAAAATACGTTGGTTAGAAAGGCGGGGACTATGAGCTAATTGCTCAGTTTTACAGGCACAAGTGCATAGCATAGCATAGTATTTACAATCGTAAATTGTATTTACGTAATAGCATACATATTTACAATTGTATTTACAATACAAGTGGTAAATACTTCCACTCCCCTATACAGGTGTGTGTACTCGCCTAGATGTTCTTGCAGGGGGTTGAGCTTCGGCTCTTTGGTCCCGCCTCTCAACTGTCAATCAATCGGAGTACAGATTCCTGAGCTTATTAGGGGTGCGTGCGTGCGTGTGTAATTACCTAAGTGTAGTTACAGGATGAGAGCTACGCTCGTGGTGTCCCGTCTTCCCAGCACTCTTTGTCACATAACGCTTTGAAACTACTAACGGTCTTGGCCTCCACCACCTTCTCACCTAACTTGTTCCAACCGTCTACCACTCTGTTTGCGAAAGTGAATGTTCTTATATTTCTTCGGCATCTGTGTTTAGCTGTGTGTGTACTCACCTATTTGTACTCACCTATTTGTGCTTGCGGGGGTTGAGCTTTGGCTCTTTGGTCCCGCCTCTCAACTGTCAATCAACTGGTGTACAGATTCCTGAGCCTACTGGGCTCTATCATATCTACATTTAAAACTGTGTATGGAGTCAGCCTCCACCACATCACTGCCTAATGCATTCCATCCGTTAACTACTCTGACACTGAAAAAGTTCCTTCTAACGTCTCTGTGGCTCATGTGAGTACTCAGTTTCCACCTGTGTCCCCTTGTTCGCGTCCCACCAGTGTTGAATAGTTTATCCTTGTTTACCCGGTCGATTCCTCTGAGGATTTTGTAGGTTGTGATCATGTCTCCCCTTACTCTTCTGTCTTCCAGTGTCGTAAGGTGCATTTCCCGCAGCCTTTCCTCGTAACTCATGCCTCTTAGTTCTGGGACTAGTCTAGTGGCATACCTTTGGACTTTTTCCAGCTTCGTCTTGTGCTTGACAAGGTACGGGCTCCATGCTGGGGCCGCATACTCCAGGATTGGTCTTACATATGTGGTGTACAAGATTCTGAATGATTCCTTACACAGGTTCCTGAACGCTGTTCTGATGTTAGCCAGCCTCGCATATGCCGCAGACGTTATTCTTTTTATGTGGGCTTCAGGAGACAGGTTTGGTGTGATATCAACTCCTAGATCTTTCTCTCTGTTCGTTTCATTAAGTACTTCATCTCCTATTCTGTATCCTGTGTTTGGCCTCCTATTTCCACCACCTAGTTTCATTACTTTGCATTTACTCGGGTTGAACTTCAACAGCCATTTGTTGGACCATTCACTCAGTCTGTCTAGGTCATCTTGTAGCCTCCTACTATCATCCTCAGTTTCAATCCTCCTCATAATTTTTGCATCATCGGCAAACATTGAGAGAAACGATTCTATACCCTCTGGAAGATCATTTACATATATCAGAAACAGTATAGGTCCAAGGACTGACCCCTGCGGTACTCCACTCGTAACGTCTCGCCAATCTGAGACCTCACCCCTCACACTGACTCGTTGTCTCCTGTTACTTAGGTATTCCTGTATCCAACGGAGTACCTTCCCTTTCACTCCAGCCTGCATCTCCAGTTTTTTCACTAGCCTCTTGTGTGGCACTGTGTCAAAGGCTTTCTGACAATCCAAAAATATGCAGTCTGCCCACCCTTCTCTTTCTTGCCTTATTTTTGTTGCCTGGTCGTAGAATTCAAGTAACCCTGTGAGGCAGGACCTGCCATCCCTGAATCCATGTTGATGCTGTGTTACAAAGTTCTTTCGCTCCAGATGTTCCACTAGCTTTCTTCGCACAATCTTCTCCATCAACTTGCATGGTATGCAGGTTAGGGACACTGGTCTGTAATTCAGTGCCTCCTGTCTATCCCCTTTCTTGTATATCGGGACTACGTTAGCTGCTTTCCAAATTTCTGGCAGTTCCCCTGTTGCCAGTGATTTGTTATACACCATGGAGAGCGGGAGGCACAGTTCTTCTGCTCCTTCCTTTAGTATCCAAGGGGAGATTCCATCTGGACCTATAGCCTTTGTCACATCCAATTCTAGTAAACACTTCCTTACTTCCCCGCTGGTAATCTCAAACTCTTCCAGTGGTTCCTGGTTAGCTATTCCCTCTCTTATCTCTGGGATTTCTCCTTGCTCCAAGGTGAAGACCTCCTGGAATTTCTTATTCAGTTCCTCACACACTTCCTTGTCGTTTGTAGTGAATCCTTCTGCCCCTAACCTTAATTTCATAACCTGTTCCTTTACTGTTGTTTTTCTCCTGATGTGGCTATGCAGCAATTGTGTGTGTGTGTGTGTGTGTGTGTGTGTGTGTGTGTGTGTGTGTGTGTGTGTGTGTGTGAGCAAAATTAATTATATGAAAATTTGTAAGGGAAATGTGTGGTATGTGTAGTATTAACACGTGTTTGTATTGTTGGGTTTCCCCAGGACAAGGAAAGCTACGACTACGAGCCAAAGTGTACCTTCAAGGTGGACGAGTATGGGTTCTTCGTGTACTGGAAGAGCGAAGGCCGGGTGAGTACTGGTGGGGCTGGGGCCAGATTCACGAAAGCACTTACGAACGTGTACATCTTTCCTCAATCTTTGACGGCTTTGGTTACATTTATTAAGCAGTTTACAAGCATGAAAACTTCCCATTCAACTGTTGTTATTGTTATAAACAGCCTCCTGGGGCTTCGGAGCTCATTAACTGTTTAATAATTGGAAACAAAGCCGCCAAAGATCGAGAAAAGATGTACACGTTCGTAAGTGCTTGCGTAAGTGTGTTCGTGAATCTGGCCCCTGAGTACACCAGTGAGGATCAGAGGAGTTCTATCAACCATCACAAACTTCCCTTGACATACGCATGTGCAAACAAATTTACTCATCCGAACTTAGCCTGTAGTGAACTAGATAATTTATTTTATCTGAAATACGTAAGGTACTCTTGGTAAAAAAATTGTTTACTCCAATATGATTTAGTGATCTTCAGTGAAGTACTGAACTCTCTTTGCAAGTTATTCTGATTTAAACTATAATAAAAGTTAGACGGACTTTTTTAATCCGAATATAGACTATATCGTCCTCTGTTTTACAAAATAATCTTATCCGGATTTCAAGAACTGCTCTTATATTTTCAGGACGGAAACGTGGCCGAATTGTCTCAGGTATCCGACATCCGAAGAGGTCAGCTTCCTAAGGTCAATATATAAACCTTGCTTTCATATCTATTATTTCATTGTTTTTATAATTTGTTATTTAGCATATTCATAATTGTCTTTATGGCCTAATTTGTCTTTATTGATGTGTGTAAATTATTTTATGCCTTATTTATGTCTATTTTTATGTTTTCCTTTCCAAGACGTGTGTGAGTTGTGTGTGCAGACATAATTTCATTATAATAATAGATTTAGTATTGGCTGTAGTAATACATAGGGATGAATATGTGTGTTCATAAAGTGATGACCACCAATTCTGGTAGTATTCACCGTTCTAACTATGCAGCCTCTGGCTCCATTTATTAACATAAATCAAAAGTACATTAGCATGACCATGTTTGTGCTCAGAAAAAGTATAACTTCTTGCTCATATATATATATATATATATATATATATATATATATATATATATATATATATATATATATATATATATATATATATATATAGTAGCCAGAACTCACTTCTCAGCCTACTATGCAAGGCCCGATTTGCCTAATAAGCCAAGTTTTCATGAATTAATGTTTTTTCGTCTACCTAACCTACCTAACCTAACCTAACCTAGCTTTTTTTGGCTACCTAACCTAACATTACCTATAAAGATAGGTTAGGTTAGGTTAGGTAGGGTTGGTTAGGTTCGATCGTATATCTACGTTAATTTTAAATCCAATAAAAAAAAAATTACCTCATACATAATGAAATGGGTAGCTTTATCATTTCATAAGAAAAAAATTTGAGAAAATATATTAATTCAGGAAAACTTGGCTTATTAGGCAAATCGGGCCTTGCATAGTAGGCTGAGAAGTGAGTTCTGGCTACTAGGTACGACATATATATATATATATATATATATATATATATATATATATATATATATATATATATATATATATATATATATATATATATATATGCGAACAAGCCTGAATGGTCCCCAGGACAATATGCAACTGAAAACTCACACCCCAGAAGTGACTCGAACCCATACTCCCAGGAGCAACGCAACTGGGAGTATGGATTAAGGCGTCTTGTATATATATATATATATATATATATATATATATATATATATATATATATATATATATATATATTAGTATATTTTGGTAGCAGTCTTTCCTGTAGACATATATTATTAAATATGACCGAAAAAGTAAGATTAATAATTCTAACACGAATTTTCTCAATCTTTCGTACATTACGCTTCACTGTTGGAGGTAAATCAAAAATCACTTCTCCAAAATTCATTTTTATTTCTAGTCTGACGCGACACGGGCGCGTTTCGTAAAACTTATTACATTTTCAAAGACTTCACAAATACACAACTGATTAGAACTTACGTATCTCTGCTATTATATCTACATTTGAGTGAGGTGGGAGGGATGACGTGGCATATAGTGATGTGGCATTAACACAAGACAGAACATGAGGGGATATTAATAGGGTATTAAAAGTATCAACACAAGACAGAACAGAAACAATGGGTATTGAATAGAAGTGTTTGTAGAAAGCCTATTGGTCCATATTTCTTGATGCTTCTATATTGGAGCGGAGTCTTGAGGTGGGTAGAATATAGTTGTGCAATAATTGGCTGTTGATTGCTGGTGTTGACTTCTTGATGTGTAGTGCCTCGCAAACGTCAAGCCGCCTGCTATCGCTGTATCTATCGATGATTTCTGTGTTGTTTACTAGGATTTCTCTGGCGATGGTTTGGTTATGGGAAGAGATTATATGTTCCTTAATGGAGCCCTGTTGCTTATGCATCGTTAAACGCCTAGAAAAAGATGTTGTTGTCTTGCCTATATACTGGGTTTTTTGGAGCTTACAGTCCCCAAGTGGGCATTTGAAGGCATAGACGACGTTAGTCTCTTTTAAAGCGTTCTGTTTTGTGTCTGGAGAGTTTCTCATGAGTAGGCTGGCCGTTTTTCTGGTTTTATAGTAAATCGTCAGTTGTATCCTCTGATTTTTGTCTGTAGGGATAACGTTCCTATTAACAATATCTTTCAGGACCCTTTCCTCCGTTTTATGAGCTGTGGAAAAGAAGTTCCTGTAAAATAGTCTAATAGGGGGTATAGGTGTTGTGTTAGTTGTCTCTTCAGAGGTTGCATGGCTTTTCACTTTCCTTCTTATGATGTCTTCGATGAAACCATTGGAGAAGCCGTTATTGACTAGAACCTGCCTTACCCTACAGAGTTCTTCGTCGACTTGCTTCCATTCTGAGCTGTGGCTGAGAGCACGGTCGACGTATGCGTTAACAACACTCCTCTTGTACCTGTCAGGGCAGTCGCTGTTGGCATTTAGGCACATTCCTATGTTTGTTTCCTTAGTGTAGACTGCAGTGTGGAAACCTCCGCCCTTTTCCATGACTGTTACATCTAGAAAAGGCAGCTTCCCATCCTTTTCCGTCTCGTAAGTGAAACGCAGCACGGAACTCTGCTCAAATGCCTCCTTCAGCTCCTGCAGATGTCTGACATCAGGTACCTGTGTAAAAATGTCGTCAACATACCTGCAGTATATGGCCGGTTTCAAGTTCATGTCGACTAAGACTTTTTGCTCGATGGTACCCATGTAGAAGTTTGCAAACAGGACACCTAGGGGAGAACCCATGGCGACCCCATCTACTTGCTTATACATGTGCCCATCCGGGCTCAAGAAGGGTGCCTCTTTAGTACAAGCTTGGAGTAGTTTCCTCAGAATACTTTCTGGCATGTCAAGAGGAGTACAGGCTGGATCACGATACACTCTGTCGGCTATCATTCCGATTGTCTCGTCCACAGGTACGTTGGTAAACAGCGATTCTACGTCCAACGAGCTTCTCCAATGGTTTCATCGAAGACATCATAAGAAGGAAAGTGAAAAGCCATGCAACCTCTGAAGAGACAACTAACACAACACCTATACCCCCTATTAGACTATTTTACAGGAACTTCTTTTCCACAGCTCATAAAACGGAGGAAAGGGTCCTGAAAGATATTGTTAATAGGAACGTTATCCCTACAGACAAAAATCAGAGGATACAACTGACGATTTACTATAAAACCAGAAAAACGGCCAGCCTACTCATGAGAAACTCTCCAGACACAAAACAGAACGCTTTAAAAGAGACTAACGTCGTCTATGCCTTCAAATGCCCACTTGGGGACTGTAAGCTCCAAAAAACCCAGTATATAGGCAAGACAACAACATCTCTTTCTAGGCATTTAACGATGCATAAGCAACAGGGCTCCATTAAGGAACATATAATCTCTTCCCATAACCAAACCATCGCCAGAGAAATCCTAGTAAACAACACAGAAATCATCGATAGATACAGCGATAGCAGGCGGCTTGACGTTTGCGAGGCACTACACATCAAGAAGTCAACACCAGCAATCAACAGCCAATTATTGCACAACTATATTCTACCCACCTCAAGACTCCGCTCCAATATAGAAGCATCAAGAAATATGGACCAATAGGCTTTCTACAAACACTTCTATTCAATACCCATTGTTTCTGTTCTGTCTTGTGTTGATACTTTTAATACCCTATTAATATCCCCTCATGTTCTGTCTTGTGTTAATGCCACATCACTATATGCCACGTCATCCCTCCCACCTCACTCAAATGTAGATATAATAGCAGAGATACGTAAGTTCTAATCAGTTGTGTATTTGTGAAGTCTTTGAAAATGTAATAAGTTTTACGAAACGCGCCCGTGTCGCGTCAGACTAGAAATAAAAATGAATTTTGGAGAAGTGATTTTTGATTTACCTCCAACAGTGAAGCGTAATGTACGAAAGATTGAGAAAATTCGTGTTAGAATTATTAATCTTACTTTTTCGGTCATATTTAATAATATATATATATATATATATATATATATATATATATATATATATATATATATATATATATATATATATATATATATATATAAACAGGAATTTCCTTAAGTACTTTTGTATATTAATACATCTTCAGGAGGAGTATTAATACCTTCAGACTCCTTCTGAAGATGTATTAATATACGAAAGTACTTAAGGAAATTCCCGTTTCAATTTTCCTCCGTGGTCTGACACTGTCACATTTTTAATCACGTTTATTTTCGTGATATACACACATAATTTTTCAGTTAGAACAAATGTCTTCTTTACTACCGACTAGATTATAAAATATAATCTATAAGCTGTGTTCTTCTCGGGACTGTGCCTGGCATTGTTAAAGGCATGCCAGTGAACGACATGGGCGATATAAATTTTGCATTGATTTTAAATATTAATAATACAATATTTGCAACTACAAGTTGCATGGAATTTTGCATCTGCAGTTGCTGGAATTTGTGGTAGCTTCGTGGTTGCTAGTAAGTTGCAAGTGCAGTTGCTAGAATTTGCAACCAAGAGTTGCAGCCTAATGTGTGGATGTGCAGGGGATACATGTTAAGTGCCCTTAATACCTATTCTAAATTCTTAGAATTATTCTAAAGTATTCTATTCTACGTAAAAATAGGGCACACGCACCCGAACATAGTAAGTAGTAGGTAAATAAAGTATACAAGGAATTAGAGAATTCATCCCAAAATTATAAATGGTGCCCTTAATAATAACGAATGATGCATATCGCCTATGCACAAGTATTCCTAAATAATTAACAATACTAATTACCTATAATTACCCCACTTACCTATGACAATCGACTATATTATACAAAAATAATAATCTATAAGCAGTTTTCTTCTGGGGCTTGTATATGGTATTGTTTCTGGGCCGGCAGTGATGCAGAGTATATCTAATAAATACAGAAATGTTACACTATGCATTGTGTATAAACAAACGGTGACTAACTGGCATGACGGAATTGAAGTATTTTAACATAAGATTTACAGAAACGTTAGTAACAAAATGAAGTTATAATAAAGAAAGGGTAACTAAATAAAGTAACATGCCAACGTGAACGTTCCTTAAAACAAATGACAAACTAGTACAGTCAGCTGGGAATAACTGGTTAAACAGAATGAAAATAAAGCAAGCTAAAATATGGTGACAGGAATAAAAGTGAGGAAGCAGCGTAAATCAAATCCATAATTTACTCCGAGCAGGTGTACTAGCCTAGTACACGTACGGGGATAATATACCGAGCAGGTGTACTAGCCTAGTGCAGGTGCGGGGATAATATACCGAGCAGGTGTACTAGCCTAGTGCAGGTGCGGGGATAATATACCGAGCAGGTGTACTAGCCTAGTGCAGGTGCGGGGATAATATACCGAGCAGGTGTACTCGCCTAGTGTACGTGCGGGGATAATATACCGAGCAGGTGTACTAGCCTAGTGCACGTGCGGGGATAATATACCGAGCAGGTGTACTAGCCTAGTGCACGTGCGGGGATAATATACCAAGCAGGTGTACTAGCCTAGTGCACGCGCGGGGATAATATACCGAGCAGGTGTACTAGCCTAGTGCAGGTGCGGGGATAATATACCGAGCATGTGTACTAGCCTAGTGTACGTGCGGGGATAATATACCGAGCAGGTGTACTAGCCTAGTGCACGTGCGGGGATAATATACCGAGCAGGTGTACTAGCCTAGTGCAGGTGCGGGGATAATATACCGAGCAGGTGTACTAGCCTAGTGCACGCGCGGGGATAATATACCGAGCAGGTGTACTAGCCTAGTGCAGGTGCGGGGATAATATACCGAGCATGTGTACTAGCCTAGTGTACGTGCGGGGATAATATACCGAGCAGGTGTACTAGCCTAGTGCACGTGCGGGGATAATATACCGAGCAGGTGTACTAGCCTAGTACAGGTGCGGGGATAATATACCGAGCAGGTGTACTAGCCTAGTGCACGTGCGGGGATAATATACCAAGCAGGTGTACTAGCCTAGTGCAGGTGCGGGGATAATATACCGAGCAGGTGTACTAGCCTAGTGCACGCGCGGGGATAATATACCGAGCAGGCGTACTAGCCGAGTGCACTCGCGGGGATTATATACCGAGCAGGTGTACTAGCCTAGTGCACGTGCGGGGATAATATACCGAGCAGGTGTACTAGCCTAGTGCAGGTGCGGGGATTATATACCGAGCAGGTGTACTAGCCTAGTGCACGTGCGGGGATAATATACCGAGCAGGTGTACTAGCCTAGTGCACGTGCGGGGATAATATACCGAGCAGGTGTACTAGCCTAGTGCAGGTGCGGGGATAATATACCGAGCAGGTGTACTAGCCTAGTGCACGCGCGGGGATAATATACCGAGCAGGTGTACTAGCCTAGTGCACGTGCGGGGATTATATACCGAGCAGGTGTACTAGCCTAGTGCACGTGCGGGGATAATATACCGAGCAGGTGTACTAGCCTAGTGCACGTGCGGGGATTATATACCGAGCAGGTGTACTAGCCTAGTGCAGGTGCGGGGATAATATACCGAGCAGGTGTACTAGCCTAGTGCACGCGCGGGGATTATATACCGAGCAGGTGTACTAGCCTAGTGCACGCGCAGGGATTATATACCGAGCAGGTGTACTAGCCTAGTGCACGTGCGGGGATTATATACCGAGCAGGTGTACTAGCCTAGTGCACGTGCGGGGATTATATACCGAGCAGGTGTACTAGCCTAGTGCACGTGCGGGGATTATATACCGAGCAGGTGTACTAGCCTAGTGCACGTGCGGGGATTATATACCGAGCAGGTGTACTAGCCTAGTGCACGCGCGGGGATAATATAACTGTCCAGGGTCTGTGAAGTGGGAAGGGAACTATTAGGAGAAAGCGCCAAGCCATAACGACTATATAGCACTTGGAAGGTGTTCAGGATGGAGATTTGGGGATGGGACGGGGGGGGAAATAAGTAATTTATCAAAGAAGGCGCCAAGCCGGGAAGGCTATATAACACCAAAGGAATGGTGCCCAACCACTTGGATGGTCGAGGATTGAATGCCGACTTGCATGAAGCGAGACCGTCACATTACCATCCGGCCAAAGTGGTTAGGCGCCCAGGGTCTGAGTGAAATAACACCAGCAATCACTTACATGCACCTCCATTATCTTAAAATATGAGAAAAATATGATCCAGTTTGACCAACTTGCACCTCGTGACAGTACGCGGTTATGATCTTGCTGGTTAAAACTTGAAATTGTATCCGGATCGAGTAATTAAAAAAAAAATTGACAGGTCTGAAATAATTCCATTCAGAATTTATGGGGGGAGGATATTTATCAACCATCCACAGGAAATGGTTGCCCATCCATGCAAAACTCTCCTTCCAGTTCAAGGAAGTTGAGGAAGAAATTTTTTAATTTAGCCTCCAAATTTCCGTCTCCGTGACGTTTAATATTATAAGAATGCTCCCCCGTCCCCGCCTTCGATTTCTCCAATATCTAAATGACTTTCTGATGGATATTATTGATCCGGCAGGACGCCAAGTTGGCTGATAAGTTACTAAATAAATTCGGGCAAGATGTGGAGGACAAGATGCTGGCCATTTGCTCCGGGCTGGACTACGTCAACATTAACTACACCAACATCGTCTGCAAGACTAAAGAGGAGGCTGATGTGAGTCTTAATGTTATTAATGTTATTTTGGTTTGAGTGTGTTAGCTGTTTAATTGTGCTGAAGTTTATCCATAATCCTATTTATTGTATTGTGAATGATGTAATGAATGGACGAGTGATAATTTTAATGCTTTATTATTTAATATTTAGCCTAATTTGACTCTTTTTCCGGCCCGATGTCTCATCAGCTCTCGAGAGATGTGAAACAGGGTAACGAAGAGGATAATTTTCACCTACATGTGTAGTTCTATGTATATTATTTCAATTAATGAGGGTAAAATACGGTGCTAGTTATATCGGCTTACATGGTGCCTTCTTTTGTATAATTACTTACTTATGATAGTAACATGAATGTTTGTGTACTGCTTTCCTCTATAGTTAAATTTGAAGCAGTCAGTCATTCCGTGCTCAAACTGTGTATCATAATCATCCTAAGATTAATAGTTGATAAGAAATTATATAAAGATGTTGCAACTACATTAGAAATAATGTAGCTGCAATTTAAACGTTCCGGGGAGTCCACGAAATACTAATGATATCAGACACTAAATACAGTAATTTGCCCATTAACAAATTTGGAAACAACCTGGGTCTACAGTCAGTCAGGTGTGAACGGTAACATAAGGCCGCCAAAACCACAGCGTCGGCGCTCCTGTGCCAGGTAAGTCCACTACGGGCTCACCATAGCCCGTGCTACTTGGAACTTGTTCCGAGTAGTTGAATCTATAACAACAGCAGCGTCGGGAGCCACACACAAGGTACAGCCAGCAGCAGCAACCATACAGACGAGGCACGAATTGCCATCTTTCCAGACGTGGCACGAATTGCCATCTTTCCAGACGTGGCACGAATTGCCATCTTTCCAGACGTGGCACGAATTGCCATCTTTCCAGACGTGGCACGAATTGCCATCTTTCCAGACGGCACGAATTGCCATCTTTCCAGACGTGGCACGAATTGCCATCTTTCCAGACGTGGCACGAATTGCCATCTTTCCAGACGTGGCACGAATTGCCATCTTTCCAGACGTGGCACGAATTGCCATCTTTCCAGACGAGGCACGAATTGCCATCTTTCCAGACGACACCATCTCCACCATCAGCAGCATCTTACGACACTACTTGTCAGGAGGCCGCCGTACCATTCCAATATCAACCACGTGTAACTAAACTATCTAGCACAAAGCCAACATTTCGGGGGACAAAGTGACGGTGTTATGAACAATTACAGTTCAGTCTCGCTGCCAACACAACCTCTGCAGAATGAGCATATTATGTTGCTAGGTCATCCGACCACTGCGGCATCTTTAATGGGATACTTATGGATGTTTCGATAATATTAGGGATATTTAATTATTTTTGTCTTTCGAACTTCGCCGGAAGTGGATTGTTTTGTAATTACTTAACTTTAATCAACGAAAGTTTATCTAAAATGTTATTAATAAAAAATAATAATTATAAATGGGAGGGATACAATTACTCAAGTTAGGCAAAAAGGTTTAAACTATATTCCCCTATAATCTAAATGTTATTATGTAATAAACCACAATGTAGGCCAGAAAACAGATGCTTTTTCACCCATGGGTGTACCTTTGACAAGCCACAATCTTCCTGTGCACTCAGAGGTCACTAGTGAGGTGGTGGCCCCTTCAGGTAACTTCAGGTATAACTTTTCTATAAAAATTTACATTTTTTAATCGTAATTCTATCGTCGTCAATTTCCAAGGGCAATTTTCAACCACCAGCTCCCAAATTGTGCTAATTAATATTTATTGTGTAATTTTACCAAAATCTCTCTCTTTTTTTTTCCATGTGGTTATAATAATTTTTTTTTAAGTTTTTTTTTTATCCAGAGCGCTCCCTAGAGGTAATCACCCATTCACAGCCTATCACAACCAAAATATAATGGCTAAATATTTTGCTCATTTTTTCCAAATTTCTTTATTATGATTTATTTGACTACAGAAAAAGAGAATATTTTTTAAACTTTGTCATGAGTGGCACATGAGGAGAGGATTGCCATGACAGTGCCCAGCACATGTTAACACAATTACTGTAGTGATAGTACACTTAAAGGAAAATTCTGACAAAATAACAAAAGCATTTTGAAATAATAAATACATAATTCGTATGAAAATGATTACGAGAAAATGACAAAATGTCTAGTTGCCATAGTTTGAGTTTGAGAACTAGAGGGGTAAGGTAAGATAAAATATTTATTAAAGTAACGGTACATTGAAAATTACAGTAGTAACAAACATAATGTCGGATTGATAGATCTAGTACATACAATGCTTGGGGAAACAATACACTATACTACACTACATACAATACACTAGAGGGAGAAAAGTGAATACTAATTGAGATTTGTATCTCTCTCTCTCTCTCTCAAAAAAAAAAAAAATTGTTACATTCTTGTACAGCCACTAGTACGCTAGCATTCCGGGCAGGTCCCTGGAATACGACCCCCCCACGAAGAATCGTTTTTACAACTAAGTACCCACTTTACTGTTGAGTTAAACAGGGGCTATAGTTAAGGATTTGCACCCAGTAAATCCTCCTTGGCCAGGATTCGAACCCATGACAAAGTGCTCGTGGAACGCCAGGTGGTGAGTGTCTTACCACTACACCACGGAGACTAGAGCTCCATGGCGCCCCACCCCCCCAAGAGCACCATGGTGCTCTTGGGGGTGGGGATATTGGGGGTTAAAATACCCTGAAATTTCCATCCCTTTTAAGGATCTGAGTTTGGTGTAGTGGGTTAATGGCGTACCAGCTATGCCAGTTGTTGTGAGGCATCTGTGCTGGCTAGGGTTCGAGTTTCCTGGTGGGTGTGTCTAAAAGTTGTTTAACTTCACTTGTGAGTTTAGGCAAGTTAGTTCATATACAAAATATAATATATATAATATATATAATAATATATATAAATATAATATACACATACACACAGTATATATATTTTCTGTGAGTGGATTCAAGTTCAAGTTCAAGTATGTTTATTGAGATAAGCAATAAATACATCTCAAAGGGATAGAGTAGCTTAGGCAATTTCTACCCCCCTCTACTTCAAGTCCCTCAAGGGGCGCACAAATGCTGTGAGTACAAATAGACAAATTACAATACAAGAATCCCATTTAACATTGCATCCACTGTGAGTGGAGGGAAATGCATGCATAGAATGGGGGACTTCTTTGTTTATAATATTATTTTATAATTATGATAACAATTATAATAACATAATTAATATGTAATAATACAATTATAATAGTTATATTAACATTTATAAATTTGTGATAATATAATACCTTTATAACAATATTGAATAATTATGATAATAATTCATAAAGCCATTATAACAGCAAGTGCAATAATAGCCATACTGTATATGTATATAATTTAATAGATCTATAAGGTTTAAGTTCTTTATTGTTCATTATAAATAATTATTATAAGAATAAACATAGAGTATTAAAAATTTTAATTAACATTTATAAATAGCTTTTATAATAGTAAGTGGTAGTTAATATAATTCCTAAGAACAAATGTAAATTTTTAAATAACATTCAAAGTAACATTTGTAATTGCCATTTATAATTAGAATACATTATAATAGTAATTATAATATTATGTTGAATTGCAACAATAGAAATAATATAATTTATTAAATCTATAATAGATTTAATTTTATAATTACATAACTAATTACATGTGCATTTATATAAAATTACACTAATGCATTTATGAAAGGGAATTGTTAAATTAATCCTGGTATTAAATATCATAAGACTTTGGGGGTTCCTGCAGAACCCCTGGGAGGAGGCTGGGTGTTTGAAGACTAAGGCAGGGGGCAGCTGGACAGAGGCTGATGCCCCTGTGTGAGCGCTTAAGTATGCCCGCACTCTTTGCACGCGCATGCAGATGCAAACGATATTCATGTGTTTCCTTCCCACAGAAACTTCACCTCTTTTGCAAGCAATGTCCATATATAGTACACTTGAGAGGATGTGCAGTAACTCAATATCTAACATATTCAAGGATTTAAGTGGGGGGGGGGGGAGTGCTGTCTGGTGCCAAAGTTTATTGTTCTAATAGCAGATTTGTGTTGGGTAATTAGAGGACAAATGATTTTGGATAGTAGAACCCCAAGCACAGATACCATAATTGAAATAAGGATAGATGAGGGTAATAGTGTTACAAGGGCTGGGCGAGGTGCATAATATCTGATCTTGGAAAGAATGCCAACAGTTTTAGAAAAGGTTTTTGCTATATGTTCAATGTGGCCCTGGAAATTAAGCTTGTTATCAATGAGAACACCAAGGAATTTACCATCCACCTTGTATATTTGGATATTGTTAATTCTTAGATTAATTTGATCTGAGGATTTATTACCAAACAAAATATAGAAAGTTTTGTCAATATTAAGGGTGAGTTTGTTAGCAGTTAGCCAAAGATGGACTTTATTTAGTTCAGTATGCACTGTATCATTCAAAGTAAGAGGGTCAGGATTGGAGAAAATGAAGGTTTTATCAGCAAATAAAATTGGCTCAGTGTTGAGCCAATTTTTGAGCCAATGGATGGTCATTAGTGTACATGAGGAGGAGGAGGAGAGGGCCGAGAATACTGCCCTGTGGAACACCAATGTTGATGGGTAGGATGGGAGAAATGGAATTATTCACAGAAACATACTGGAGTCTGTCACTAAGGTAAGACTGAAGGTATTGGAGGGAGTGACCTCTGACTCCATAATGATGCACTTTAAGGAAGCTAAAAAATGACAGATGAATATCACTGGCAGGAATTGCTTGAAGATGGACCATCTGTGCCCATTTTAATCCTGCTTGGAAAAAGGATGGACTTTCCTGTCATGGTCCTCGGTAATACAGTTGTAGTCATTCTCAACTCGCAATTGGATATCCAGGTGGGACAAAATTGTTGGGTAATGTTTTTCTCACTTAATGCCTCTGTTCACCTAGTAGTTAATAGATACAGTACCTGGTGGTTAGGCAGTTGATGTGTAGTTGAATCCTGGGTAAGGTCAGTAGTTCACCTTTGTGGAGGACCTTGATACATGCCTAAAATATATATACAGTATATATATATACATGCTGCCTGTCCCTGCCAAAACAAATTATAATTATAATGGACTGAGATCCAGGATTCAATTCTTTTCGAACTTGATCCTACCCATCTTTGTATCTGAGCTAGTATGTGGTCTTTACTAGTAGAGGGTTCGAGTTTGACCAGGAATTAAGCTGCTCCAAGGTCTATGCTCCATGAATCAAGTTAGCCTGGGACTCAGGTTATTTAAGTCCTGGAGTTTTGCTATCTCTAAAAACTTTTAATTAGTGTGTGTGACCAATTGTAGCACAATGGTCAGCACATTAGGCTTGCAATTGAATGGTCCTTGGTTTGATTCCTGTACAGGATGAGACACTTGGGCATGTTTCCTTTCATGTAAGGCCTCAGATAAATAGGTACTTATGAGTTGGGCAACTATTGTGAATTGTATTCTGGGAAAGGACAGTCGTTGACCTAGTGCAGTGGTTTCCAAACCCTTTTGGCCTCGTGGCCCTATTTTCTAATACTGTACTTAAAAGACCTGTGACCCCCTGTCACACATTGAAGATAATGTGTTCAATTGCATCCATTAAGGCCGTGTTCCCTGGACTGACCTGGTGGTCAGTCCTAGAAAGTCGGTTCCAACTGGTGGCCTATACTAGGAGGACCTCTATAAGGTTCAACTTTCCTGTCCCCCAGAATAGGAAACATTTAGGAGCTCTGTAAACTTAATGATTGCAAGCTGCATTCTTCATACATAATTTTGGGACTTAAGTCTTTAAATTAAGTGTGCTATGACACCATTAGCAGTACTGTAACTGTATTTGTAGCTATGCTAAATATTAAAAGTTTCATTATCCCCTCCACAGATATGGTTAGAGGGCCTTCGGAAAATATTTCACAACATCAGAGCTAATAACATATGTCCAATGATGTGCTTGAAGAAGCAGTAAGTCTCTTGCACACAATACATATTTAATGTCTGCATGTGTTTAATTTTTAATGCAAAGCATCTTTCACAAGCGGTGAATAATGCATGATCTGCCACATGCTGCTTCTAATGCACCTGGTTGACCCAGTTTGCTACTGACACTTGGGTTGGCTCAGTTTGCTAATGATACTTTGCCACAGCTTATTACTGACACTTGGATTGGCACACCTTACTTCTGACACTTCAATTGGTACAGCTTGTCACATACTTTAATTGCTGTCCTTGGCATCTCATTACTAAACTAACATGCGAGTGTTTCTGACTAACACTTGAATCTATGGTTACTATTTTTATGCGTAACTTATTTCGTTGCATCTGTTTAAGTGTCAGCTGGTTCTTTAACAGCTGTAATATTGCTTGATGTAAATGTCACCACACATGTGCATATGCCATATATATACGTGTACTAGCAAATTCTAAACAGGTCTCAAAGGGAGCCCCCAGTGACTCCTTGAAGCTATTTTGCCGAGATTGATCCATCTAATGCATCATATCAGTCGCAGATGTGCTGTTTGGCCTAGCAGGAACCAGAGCCAGAACCTGGCCTCCTCACAGAGAGCAAGTGGGAATTCGTGACCCCACCTGGAAAGCATCCAGAAAGTCAGTGATGTTTTTTGGATCACTGTAGGTTTCACAGACACGCCAGTTTACAGGACCCCATTCTGGGTAAACCCATGCATGCTTTGGCTGGTTGGGTCACGCTACCACAAAATTGTTTACCGTTTAAGAACTACCACAATAGTTTATAAGACATTGTTTTATGGCGTGTAAGGTACGAGATTGAAAGCCATACAGCTGCCTTGGCTGTCTCGGCCCTCTCTCCCTCATGAAGTGCTGGGACGCCATTCCCACGAAAACGCGTGGGAAAACTTTACACATAGAATCATACACATTTACTAATACATACTCTCAGACACAAATGTAATATAAAACTTAATATCAAATGTAATATCAAACACAAATAAAGCAAACTGGTATTTTAACTAGGGGAAACATTTACATTATTAAAACAAAAGCTAGACTATAAACAAAAGATACCAGTCGTTACATCAAGCTGCCTAGTGCTGCTATCAGTACTTACAAGTTCACGCTAGTTTTGAGTGAATCTGTTGTTTTGTTTGAATAATTTGCAAAGTTGTTAGGCTGTTTCAAGGCTTTGCTTTCTGTAAACAATCCAGCTGTCCGTTAAGCATTACTGACTTTCTAAATGCTTTCCAAGTGGGGGTGGCAAATTGTCACTCGCTCTCTGCACCTCTGTGAGGGAGGGGGCAGACTCCATCATTGGTCCCTAGTAGGCACTCTGAACTCCTGTGACTGATGTGACCCATTAGATGGAGTTATCTCGGCGAGATACCTTCAGGGAGCCATTGAAGCTCTACCAGAAAGAAGTGTTACATTACATTCAATGCTGGTGTAGTTTGTGTGTGTGTGTGTGCATGCATGCATGATTAATGCTTGTGTGGATTCTTCCTTGTTTACTTGTGTGTTAATTTTTATAAATGCAAAATCTCTTGAGAGTTCAGTTTATTTTGAGGGAGTCATATTTTGCTAATGTAAGCTTGGTAAATTAATAAGCACATAGTAGTCCGATGTTAATACATACAGTAATAAATTTTGAAAATTAACAATCTACTGTATTTAAAATGTGTTTATAATTCAATATAGTACTGAACTGGGTTATTTGGTCTATCTTTCTACATGCACTGTATAATCAAAGTACAGTACTGTACTGTGAATGAATACTAATATTCAATTATTGATGTTACAATTAAAATACAGTATGTTATTAATTTAAATTATATGAAGGGCAAAATAAGCTCTCGAAAGGTTTTCTGTACGACTTTCTGAGCTAACGCATTGGGTTGCTCCCTATGTGAGATCTTGAGTGTCCTCTGAACAAGGATAATGACAGTTGGGCAGGAGGCATTCTAGGCAGTGGTACCACAGGGTCATTAAAGGTGCTAGAAGACCATAGGACACAACTGATCTTACCTTACTCAGGGGCATCTTAGGGAGCAACTGAATAGCACAGCTGAAAAGCTGCTTTTCGTATTCACCGAGAACCATATTTTTTCCAAAGGTCATTAGTATATTTACAATATTTTTCTTGGATTCTTTTGCATAGAACTGGCAACAAAGTCTTCGAAAAATTACAAATAACAGCAAAATCAACAATGCATGTCCTCAGACCAACTTGATGAAGCAGTAAGTTACTGCAGAGAAGCAGCGGTGGCAACACATTAAACTTGCTACTGCTGCTGTCGCCCTTATATGCTTTAGTAAAAGAATAGATTATCGTATGGCATTATTATAATGCTTTGGTTAGAGTAATCTGACTGTAGCTGAACATTCCTATTAAATTGTCTGTGGTGGGGTGGCAGCATGCTAGTTCCCACTCCTTCTAAGCAATATCAGCCCAGGTTTGAGCCCTGGGCAGGGAAGGGCACTTGGTCACCAATTGTTATCCATTTGCCCATCAGTAATTAGGAGATTTGGTTGTAAACCACAAAGCAGATAATTTTTAATGGAAAAACTAGTAGGGCAAGCAAGCAATGGGATAGTAAAGCTCAAATCCTGCCGGTAAGATTTAGAAGTCATCTGATCCTGTACCCTTGTGTATATAAAAAAAAAAAGTTTGAAGTAGGTAACATTGTACAGAACTGTGCAATAATTTATTACACAAAAGTATATCAAACTAAAGGATTAACGAAAATATGACAAGGCCTACATCACACTCATCATAGCACAGAAAATTTAAAAAGATTACATTCTAAAAGTTCAGAACATTATGAAAATGGAATTACTTTACCCTAAGATTTATACATATAAATTTTTGATATGATTAAAAAAAATAACTTTGCCAGACATAATAGAATACTTAGAACAAGATAATTTATAAAAATGCAATGGTACTGGGAGACTAGATCAGTGCAGTAATTCCAAACTACAGGGTACCTCCATCACCAACCATTTTTATAGGTCATTATTCATTTATTTAAAATTGCCAAAGCTAGCCCTAAAAGTAAATTTCCTGTATATAGTAGGCCTACTGTATGTAGATTCAAAAAGTGTGATTACTGCTATAACACAACATTGCCCATCCCATACATTATACAGAAAATAATGGAATAGCCATAGAAGACTGCACAAAAAATATTATAAATTTAAATCTTTTGGGTTCCTAAACACATTGGTGTCCTGGGAAGCAAAGTCAATTAGCCAGTAAAATGATGAATTGATTCCCAAGCATTGTAGCCTAGTTTATAAACACCAGTGCTGAATAACCTTTAGGTAATGGTGCTGGGCCACAGACTCAAATTCTGTCATAAGAATATACTGTATTAATAATGTTAATAAACACAAATCACAATAACTTGATATACTATACATCGAAGAGAAAATCGATGAGTGTGCGGCTGGCAATGCCTTGGTCGTAAGTTCATGCCACCTCACAGCCCAAGTGGATTTCCTCAATAATATTTTTAATAATAATAATAATAATAATGATAAGCAACAAAATGTTCTAGTTCTGAGGCTGATTTTGTGCTGCCCCATTTTGGGGAAAAGAGTAGAAAGTTGGGTCCCCAACCGCATCTTCCCAGCCCTTTGTTCCCGAGTACAAGGTTCAGTATGCACTGCATAGTGGTAGTCAATGGAGTCACCATATCCCTACACCTGCAGTAGGTAAATGAATATTATCCGACATTTAGTTAACACACTACTGTAGAAATGTCAAGAACAATACCCAACACTGTTAATGCTGTACTAGACAAATATGCTCATTGATATGATATATTTAGTCAATACTAGATAAATTTGATGAGGAATATTAAACATTTATTATAACTTGGTCAAATATCTTTTATTCATTCTGATTTAGGTATATTCGCCTTCCATTTGCATGATACTGTACATAGATATTTCTAGCAGTATGACAATTTAAAAAACATGCTCCAGCAATATAGTGCTGTAGGCTAGATTGTTTTATTCCTAGGCATTTCCCGGTCAAGTAAATACTCTCAGTACTATAATGTTATGTAATAATGTACATAATAAATATGGTGTAAGAGCATGGATAAAGTTTGTTTTTAAGTACAGTACTTTAAATGTGCTTATCAATTCTATCTCGTATAGCCGCCTTTTGTTAATTATTTGTATACAGTATTTTTTTTTTCTTTAATTTAAAAAAAATGCTAAACTAAATGGTTTGTAATTATTTTTTTTTGTATTTATGTTGTATTTTGAAAATGTATCATTCTGAAGAAACACCATTTTTCATTGTCATATTAATATATCTCTTCCAAATACATTATAACTTGTAATTATAATTTAAGAATTGTATTGCTTATACCAGCTAATACAAGTGGTATAAGCTTTGTATTCCTTAAACTAATTTATAATTTAGGGAATACAAAGCTTATAACAGTTGAGGGTGTAAAGAGTGTACATTAATCCATACTTTCCTAATAATTGTGGAACAGTTGGATGCGTCTTGGAATGACGGTCGATTCTGGTGGCAATATTCCTGTGAAGCATATTGTCAGAACCTTTGCTTCAGGCAAGACAGAGAAAATGGTGTTCTCGTGCTTAGAAGAAATGGGGTTGCCTTCAGGAAAAGTAAGATATATACACAGAGATACATTGTAAGAGCATATATATCAGTGCATCCTCACTCTATCAAACCCCACTAACGAATTCCCAGACAACTGTACAACAAAATTGTACAGTATTTTTATTTTGTAATCATGTAGCATAATTTCTTAGTGTTGCATCATAAAATTAAAAAAAATTGTCACATCAAAAAATGCTTTGCATTTTTAGGCGCCTACCCTTAAGATACAATTATAATTCTTTTATACTGTGCAGTACTGCATTGTGAAAAACATAATTAAAGAAAGCATTGAATTATAACCTGTATATTACTTTGATTCTTTTGAAAAACAGGGTGACAGTATTGAAAAAGAGGCCTTCTCTTATGACAAGTTCTACAAACTCTACCACACTATCTGCCCTAGGACTGACATTGATGAACTCTTTTCAAGCATGTAAGTCTGCATTAGGTTTGTGTAATATCTCGTATGAAAATTATGCAACATTTAATATACTGTATTTACAGAAATGTTTTGGAACACCTACTGTAAATGCCTTGTTGCAACACTGTAATACAGTATATTACTCCTTATGCATGTATGCTACTACTTTTCCTTCTGTCCTCACCCATATTTTTCATATCACACACTATTGCTATACATCTAATGTTATACCATCAATATAGAACTATATTAGCCTTGTACTGCAACTCTTCCAACAACGTAACTTTTCAAACTTCTAATTTCATCTCGATTGGCATTCATTGTTGTCACTATCTTTCCCAGTATAAATTTTACTGACTCAAATTACAATTAAAATACTGTAGTGTTTTCCACAAACGTGAAACTCAAAGTTACCGCAGAGATAGTTCCTTTGAGTCAGAAAGTAAGTGTGGTGTAGTGCTGACACCTGATAGTTAACCAGACCTGTCCATTAAAGGTCACACAAGTGATATGAGAGGAGGGTGTGGGGCTCTGTAACGCTTAGTTTTATGAACAGTCCTCCTGTCTGTCATTCTTGATTGGACTGATTCTTTCTCCAGTACAGTAATTCTCTATCATCTTATTTGACCCTGCAAGGCTGGTTTGAAAAGATTCCTCTGTTGCTGGTACTATATGTATCAGCCCTGCCTGACTGTGTAGTATCCAATCCATAAACACACTGGCTCATATACACTACCTCTGCTCAGAAGGCAAACTCAAAGCTTGAATTTTAGTTTGAGTAGCACAATATTAAATTCATATGGGTGATAATTGATTATACAAGTATTATGTTTCATATATATATATATAAGAAATAATTCCTTTTCACATTTAAACTGTCTACAAACAGACCTAACACTCCTGTATTGACAAGATTCTCTTACTGTTTTCTACATGATTTGTCGCATGCACCACTCTTGATCTTCACTAATCTTTGCCCCTACTCTTTCAGCACTAAGGGGGAACACATCAGTCTAGCACAGCTAGTTAATTTCATGAATGAGAAGCAGCGAGACCCAAGCCTCAATGAAATTTTGTATCCACTCTATGATGAAAAGCGGTGTATGGAGATCATCAGAGCTCATGAACCTCACCCGGAGAATGTCGAAAACAGTACGTGAACTTGCTTGAACTATTATCTGTTGAACTCAAAACACTTAGTGTCTGCACAATAATATACATACTCATAATTACCTAAGTGTAGTTACAGGATGAGAGCTATGCTCAACAAAATGTAGATGGTTTGCTAGCTAAGTAGTCAAATTTTCTCATTTTAAATTTCATGCAAATAAATTTGCTTTTCATAGTATTTATCTTTTTAATTTATATTATTTATTTATTAAGAGAGATTAATTTATTATTTTCCAAGCTCCATGAAATAAACAATAAACTGACATAAGCTTTAATACTTTGAATACTCTTCTAGTTTCCTGTGTTTGCACTGAAAGATAATTTTTCTCCTTTAATAAATTGACTCAAATATATTCTTCATTTTGAAACAGAGAGATTCAGCAAAGATGGCTTGTTGGCATACCTCATGTCTGATGAGAATGCGCCTGTATTTTTGGATCGTCTAGATATTTACCAAGATATGGATCAACCACTTTCACATTACTACATCAACTCCTCCCACAACACCTACCTCTCTGGAAGACAGTTCGGTGGCAAGTCCACAGCGGAGATGTACAGACAGACCCTGCTGGCTGGCTGCAGGTTAGATCACACATAATAATTGTACATGTAATAATAATCATAATAATAATATTTATTAAGAAAAATATAACATGCTGACACATGTTACAGCATTGTTGTTATTTTGTTTATAAGGCTGATAATCATAAACAGTGTTTAATAATTGTCTGAACTAACAAGTTGACTTGCCCAATTAACAGTTAGGCAAGTCTTAAGGTTAATATATGTATACAGTAATTATTTATTGAAGTTGAGAGTTAACACAATACTACTAATACAGAATATGACATACTGTATTGTATACTGTATACAAATAAAAAAAAATTCTAGAAGGAATAATATATATAATATGTAAAAAAAATAATGAAATATAGGGAGTACCACTTCTGGTTGCATTTGTAGGGACCCTCAACCTCGAAGAAGACTACATGCAGCATCCAACGGAGCCCTGTGGTGCACCCGTGTACACGCACATATTGTCTTCTCCTACCACCCAATATATTTTTTGTATTTTGTCATTTTGTTTTAGTTAAAACTTCTTTACACAAAAAGGGTTACAACATTGATTACATGCAAAGTGCAAGGCTACTTGTCACAGGTTGTAGAGTTCCTCCAGCTCCTCAGATGGCGGGCAGGAACCATGGATGCAGTGTGCATTTCCCCTCTGGATTGCCACACTAAGGTGCTGAAAAAGCAAACTGGCGGCTCTAGGGTCTCTTAAGTTGTTTGAGTTAGCTTAGAACTCAGCTCCTTCAAGAAACTAGCAGCACTTTTACCCCAGGAAACAAGTGTCTCTGACACTTAAATCGCTTGACTGATGCCATGGTCTAGTACATTCATATCAGCCCGGATAGCTCCGGGGTGCCTCTGCATCTCGCCCAGAAAATGGTGTTTCATTACATTCAACGCTGTTTTTTTATCTTTCGTGAATGCTAATTACCTATGTCAAAAGAAGAAATAATTATATCAGAGCAATTTATTTTATGCACACTTAAGTGTTAGATGATAAAATTGCTTACACATCATAAGGTGTAACTAAGATGAAGACACAATGTATACAAGATTTATGCTACCTGGTGACTTAAATATATAAAATACCACAGTAAATAAAAAACAGTCTTCAGACAACATACAGCCTCCTTGCTCAGGTCCTTAAACATGATAAACACTCACATACAGGTGCCCCAAGTATAACCTTCTTTCTGTTGCATAATTCAACAATGGCATTATACCCACAGGTGTGTCGAACTTGATTGTTGGGACGGTAAAGGTGAGGACGAAGAACCAATCATCACTCATGGAAAGGCTATGTGCACTGATATTCTCTTTAAGGAAGCCATCATTGCAATTCGTGACTGTGCATTTGTCACCTCGGACTACCCAATTATCCTGTCCTTTGAGAATCATTGTTGTAAGAAACAACAATACAAGTTGGCAAAATACTGTGATGAATACTTTGGGGATCTACTTTCAAAAGAACCTCTGCCAGACAGCCCAGTAAGATCTCAATGTTTGTGTTTTAGCTATTGTGTTGATTTAATCCTAAATTTGTAGTCTTTTTTCTGGGAAAGTCCCTTCAGTAATTTCCAGAACTAAGTGCAGGTCTAGCAAGACTTAAAGGAGTTGCATCAGGCCTCTGAGACCCACCCGTGTTTACTGGAAACCTGAACCAGAATCTGGCTCTTTATTCACCTAGTTATGCTTGCAGGGGTTGAACTCTGCTCTTTCAGCCAGCCTCTCGACTGTCAATCAACTGTTACTAACTACTAATGATTTTTTTTTTTACACACACACAAACTAGAAGACAGAAGGAAAAGGTGATATGATCACTACATACAAAATAGTAACTGGAATTGATAAAATCGATCGGGAAGATTTCCTGAGACCTGGAACTTCAAGAACAAGAGGTCATAGATTTAAACTAGCTAAACATAGATGCCGAAGAAATATAAGAAAATTCACTTTCGCAAACAGAGTGGTAGACGGTTGGAACAAGTTAGGTGAGAAGGTGGTGGAGGCCAAAACCGTCAGTAGTTTCAAAGCGTTATATGACAGAGTGCTGGGAAGACAGGACACCACGAGCGTAGCTCTCATCTTGTAACTACACTTAGGTAATTATACACACACACACATCGTCCCGGAACTGAGAGGTATAAGCTATGAAAAAAGGCTAAAGGAGCTGAAACTCACGTCTCTGGAACACAGAAGAGTAAGGGGAGACATGATAACCACTTACAAAATTCCCAGGGAAATTTGACAGGGTGGACAAAGAAAAACTCTTTAGCACGGGCGGAATGCAAACAAGGGGACACGGGTGGAAACTGAGTACCCAAATGAGCCACAGAGACATTAAAAAGAACTTTTTCAGTGTCAGAGTAGTTAGTAAATGGAATGCATTAGGCAGTGATGTGGTGGAGGCTGACTCCATACATAGTTTCAAATGTACATATGACAGAGTCCAGTAGGCTCGGGAATCTGTACACCAGTTGACAGTTGAGAGGCGGGACCAAAGAGCCAGAGCTCAACCCCTGCAAGCACAACTAGGTGAGTAAACCCCCTTCCCCCAAGCAGCAGCTCCGTAATAGCTGTTTAACTCCCAGGTACCTATTTACTGCTAGGTAATAGGGGCATTCATGGTGAAAGAAACTTTGCCTATTGATTTCTGCCTGGTCTGGGAATCGAACCCGAGCCACAGGATTAAGAGTCCTGCATGCTGTCCACTCAGTTACCAGGCCCTTGCCTCTGTATGAGGCAAGGGGTGCTCTGGGATCAGTGATCAACCTAAAACCTAGAAAAACTCCACCAGAAAGCATAAGTGTGCAACCAGAACAAACTGAAATCTGAAGAAAATTAAATTCTTGTAGCTAACGGGGAAAATATCATTGCTGTGATGTAAGCATTGTAACCATAATGATCCTGATTACCACCAGGGGGCAGCCCAGGCTACCTGGGGTTCCCCCCCCCCCACTCGCTCACCTGGGGGCAGGATTCATCAAGCATGTATGCAATCCCCCTTTCAACAATTATGACAATTTTCTTTACATTTATTAAACAGTTTGAGTTACGAAGCACTATGAGGTTGTTTATAACAATAAGAAGTTTATGAAGTTAATAATAAGTTAAATAATAAGTTAATAATAATGAAGTTAATAATATGGCTTATGAAGTTTCCTAGCTCATAAACTGTTACAAAGATTACACACAAAAATTACAATAGTGTTATTCATCAAATGAACAAATCCACAAGGGCCAAATCCACAAAGATATAAACAGGTACAATTTTAATTGTAAACACATTTAAAGCTTATTGTACATTACACTGATTTCCAATTATTTTTCCTGATTTTTGTGCAGATTTCCTATTCAAAAGCTCCAGTCTCCTCATAGAAAACCAAATTCTGGACCTGGTTGCCAGTAGTGAAGGAGTAGGTTTTGAAGGCCTGGTGCATCTCTTTCCCTAAGGTTAGGTAGACCTGCTCTTAGCTTGGAGAGCTACTGAGGACCTCGCTAGAAAAAGGAGTTTCATTAGTCATCACTTCATATGGCATTAGTTTACTCTTAAGCTGTACAATAATTTTATAGTTTTATTTGATGTCCTGTGTACATAGTGATCATCAGACATTGACATTACTTAAACTTTTCATTATCTAGAGGTAATCTATAGGATTTTTGTAGTTTGACTTTAGTATTAAAATTTAAAAGGCTATCTAACATTGATATATGTTAGATAAACATTGATTAAGATGATAAATACAGTACGTATTTATCATCTTAATGCAGTATATATAGTTATATATATTCTGTGAAAACAATTTGGCAGTCGGCAGAAAAAGCTATTTATATTTAACCTCGATGGAGTTCTGCTCAAAAAGAAACTAAATCCAATTTCCTCAATTCTGAGCCAAGAACATGGATCACTGTGTTACAGGACATAATTAACATGTTACCATTTAGCATTTGGTTTATGTGCAGCACGACAATTATTATAAAAAATAAGAAATACTGTACTAAGATTTTTTAACAAATAGAAATAAAGTATAGTATGTAATGAAATGTCTGTTAGGACAGCATCTCGATAGCTTCCTAGAGCTTACTGAACAGACATTTTAGGCACCCACTTAATGCCAGGCTCCTGTACCAATTCTGGCCAACTGAGAGCAAGGACCAATATCTTGTTCCATCAATGGGATGAGGAAGAACTTCTGGGGTCAAATATTAGTCGGCTACTAATGTGAACGACCCAAATAACAAAAAAAAAAAAGTGGCAAACAATAAAATATACAAAATCTCCATAAAAAAAGATTGGGAAATACCAAACTACTAAACTAGTTGTTAAAACACTTAAATGATTCTCTGCAATGGCTCGCCACCATAGGTGGTAGCCCAAGCTACAGTGTGTTCCAGCCAGCCAGCCACCCTCATACTCAAGCCACTAGGAAGGATGAGGTGGCAGCTCAGAACAAATTTTATAAGTAATAAATTAAATGGAATGATAGTTAATAAGTAATCATGCTAAAGTATAAATAGCACTTCTCATTGTAACATGGCATGAATTTGCTGCAGCTTGTCCCTGGCCACCCTCTTCCATCACCTAACGAATTAAAATTCAAGATTCTCATTAAAAACAAGCGCTTAAAGCCCGAGGTGGAAAAGCAAGAGTTAGAATTGTTCCTGAAGGGTCAGCTAGACCTTGTGGATGACGACGACGCAAAAGAGGATGCATCCCAGACCAACCCACAGCCAAAGGAACCTAAGGTGAGATAAACCATACTGATAAGTGATCCTGTATGAGAACTTTCAGAACGTATAACTTTCTTATGTAATAATACTGTATTTCAGGTACTTAAATTGATTACAGGTTTATGTATGATGTAAAAGTCAGTGAATGACAACCATATTTTATGTCACTAAATTATGGGTAACAAACATAATTTCTTTGTGCTGGGCAGGAGTACTGCTGTCTGTCTTTTGTACAGGATGTGTGTTTCCTCCATTGTCAGTTGACTACTCCTGACTTCTCTCTTTTTCAGGGTAGTGTGCATGTTTGTTGCTAACTGTGAGGCCTGTTGATGGGAAATGATAGTAGTTAGCTCAATGCTTTTGTGGTTACTGCACCTGGCTCTGCTTCTTTTGTATGTCAGGCCCTGCACTTCGGCTGAAGATGCACCTGGATTACGTAAGAGGTTGTATTAATCCATTGCTGCAAATACTTTCCTACTCCAAGTAGTTAAAAGTTGAGGGTCAGCATTTGATCAGCAAACACATTTCCTGTGCCTGGCTTGCCTTCTTATCTGCAGCATGGTCTAGGTGACTGGTATTTCTCTTCCTTGGGGGAAGAGGTTTTGTCAGGCTTAAATGTTTGAGAAGCTGTTATGGCTTCCTCGTCCACCTTTCGTGCCTGAAGCCTGCAGTGTGCAGTTTTTCTTTGTGTGATTCAGTGATTTTGGACCCTGATGGTCACTCCTGCTGCCTCTATCACTTTGCCTGTTGGGTTCAGGAGTCTCTTTTTCAATGTTGGGGACATGTAGTTTATTGCCATTAGACTTTTATTTTAGCTGAGTTGTCTTCATGAGCTGTGGGTTATTAGGTTGCTGTTATATTGTGGATCTGCTAACCACACTATCACACAGTGTGGTATGGCTACTGATCTCCTGTTGTTATATATGAGGAGGATGATGAATATCTTGTTTTGGCCATCTGTGCCACATATAAAGGGACCTCCTCTGCCACCTCTACCTCAGCTATTGAGAAACAGGTTTGTCTGGTTCATTCAGTTTCCTAATCTCCTCAGTTAGAACAGGCTCCTAAACTAACACATCCTCTCGAATAGTACAATACATTTTGACATACTGTATCCCCAAGGCCAAAAACTGATGTGCTAAAAATCAGTGGCTTGCAAAATTGATGTGATGTCCCATTTTCTATTTTTGGGTCTTTGGTTAGGCTAGGTTTGGGCAATTTAATACATCAGTTTAGTGATGTTGGGAATGCTCAAGATGATGGGCTACCTATACAATGGTTGCCTGTCCTGGAGGTTTTGTTGCTCCGCTCACAGGTTGCGGAGAGAGTTTTTTCTGACTGATAATCACACCTTCTGCTGTTGGTGCACGTGTTGGGAGCAGTATATGTTTTACCCTTATGTGTGTGAGTATTGCTGGGTGTGGGCCGAGATCCTGTATGAACACTTGACTCAGTCAGCCGTATCTCAGGTGACGTGGCCAATTGTTTGCAGATTCATGTTCTTTCTTGTAGATTTCACTGGTCCCTTCCTTCATCTTTGTGAACCTTGTTGGTCTGCTCCAGGCTTGTGTGGATTAGGGGCAGTTAACTCATCTCTAACCCCCAATTTTCTGGAGGATTACTTTCTGTGGCACTCTTCTAGCCCTAGTGAGTACCCCCTTTGGTTTTTCTCTGTGGTGACATAGCACCAAGGAGCCACCACTAGGAGCCCTGCCAGAAAGCCAGTGTTATGTAATGAAATGCCTTCTGATGGGTCTTTGGGACCCTTCCTTCCCCATTTAGGAGCGTCAGTTTTCCAACTTCTTGTTTATATTTTGAAATATGAAAGGTTGCCGGATCGAGGAGGAAAGTGCACAGACGCCTGGTAGTGTGCAGGTAGAACCAATGAGAGAAGTGATGCAACACTAAAGGGTTTGTGAATCTCTGAATCTTCTAGCTTTGCTGTAGCTTCATTCTATGCCTTGTTTACCTTGCTATTTGTATATTTTGGTTCGCTCGTCTTTCTGGTGGTGTTTTCTTAGTGACCTATAATCCCTGCTCGTTGTACCTTTTTAGTGGGGGCAAAGTTTTTGCTTCTTATTCCTAGTAGGCTTATATGACTTGTAAGGTCTTGGTATTGATGGAGTTGGATGTAACTTGCCTGATAGCAATCACTAAGGAGGCACCAAGGACCCACCAGAAAGAGGTGTTTCATTACATTTAATGTTTTTTTTTTTACTTGGGCTGGATTTTTTCTTTAGCTACGAGTCCTCCACTGTAGCTACCAAGACAGTGTCCAAGTTGTTCAAACATGTACTGATTCTTCCCAATTTGGTATCAGGCTTCTATGCAGCTCACCCTGCCTTGATGCATTCTGTGTTGCACCATTTCCAGGAGTCCAACTGGATGCTTACACTTTTGTTTTCATTCTATTTTTAGCCCATTTTTCTATTGCAGAGGATAAGTCAGATTTTAGATACAGCATCAGCATCATTTCACTCAGCCAAGTTTTTCAACTGAAGCCCACCCCACCTGCCTTCCACGAGAAGCATTCCATCCATGTTTTGCTTAGCATTTTGGATAACGTAGTAGCTTTGTTGCTTTGGTTGTCCAGGTGTTTGGGGCTCTTCTTCTTACCTAACCTATGGTTAGTGGGGGTGGCTCCACCATGGGATGGAAGATCTCGGCAGAAATACTTCAATGATTTTTATCAGCTTTCTTTCGAGTGGGTCAGCAGTCCCTGTGGTGCAGTGGTAACATACACGCCCGCATTTCGCGAGCAATTTGGCTTCGGTTCATATCCTGGCTGGGGAGGATTGACTATGTGCCATTCCTTAACTGTACGTCTCTGTTCACCCAGTAGTGAAAGGGGTACCTGATTGTTAAATGATTTAGTGGGACATATTTCAGGGAAAATTAAGATTAAGAACCTGCCCAAAACACACTCTGTGCTAGTGGCTTTACAAGAGTGTAAGAATTATTGTAAGATATCTCTGCTGGCTTTTAGAAGGCTTAAAATGCTGAGACTTGGTTTCAACTCCTTGTTACCGAGGCATCTTGTGGGTGTGGTAACTGTGGCCTTCACTGGTGTCTCTTGTCCTGGGGTAGCCAGCTACAGGTACTTTATTACTCCATGTCCACACTTTCAAAATATTGGACCACAAGTAATTTCCATGGTTACATTTTTGCAGGTCATGTTCAGACTCCTCCTTGTGGCTACTGATGATTTATGTTATTTGACTTCAATTTTTGTCTGCAGGAGGCTTGTTGAGTATAATATTTGTTGTTCTGTATGATAGCAAGTTGGTCCCTCAGGTTTTGCTTGAGTTAGATTTGCCACTGTTCCTTCCCAAACAACGTTACCAGACATTTTGGAATATTTCTATTTATGATTGGTGAACAGATCATTGGAGCCATGTGGGTAAAATTTGTGTGTGAACCCATATACTATATGCTGCTGCCTCAGTGGAGGTAGTAAGGGGTCTCTTGTCTCAGGAAAGAGCATTTAATATAACTGCCATATATTTTTTGCTCTCAACCTTTATGTTGCTTATTCAAAGGTTCATTCAAATGATTTGAATGAACCTTAATTGATTTTTTCCAAATAAAATACATTATTTGTTGTATATTCAGTTTGAACTTGTTGGTTAATATCCATGAGTAAACTTTTTTCTGTGGGGAGCTTATCCAGGCTGATATGCTAATGTCACATTTTGGCATCAGTCATGTGTATGGAGTTCTGTGGGCTTACTGGGGACCACAAGCCAGAACTTGGCCCCATCAGAGAGGCATGTGGAGCCATGGCCCATAGAAACCCCAGTGTGGTTGGAAGCATTCTATGTCTATCGACCGGGTCAGGCACCCAGAAAGGTAAGCGTCCCAAAACAAACCCCTATTCTGGTGAAAATTGCTACCAAAAGCCGAACAAGTGGATAGAACTCCCCAAAAAGAAACGAGCAAACGAGTATGACGTCGCACGTCGCCGCGCTGTTGTCTGCGCAACTCCACCCTCCTCGGGAGGCGGAAGGGGGAGCCCCAGACTCTTGCGCCGGCTATCCGTCCTTCAGTTCTAAGGCTGATGCTAGAGGTAGAGGTCATGTGCTCTGGCTCCAGTGATTTTTCAGCACTGTGCTTAGAGTGTGGTGGATGTCATCTAGGGGTGCGAGAGCCAGGAGTTATTAGACAGTACTCGGGCTGCATGCATCTAGGGTTACTTTCCCTAGGTGCCCTGTAAGTACTGCCCTTGGGGCTTGAGGTTACCTTCCACAAGTTCCTTAGGTCCTGCCTCTACTGGGCTGTTTGACTGCTCGGTTTTTCGGCCGCCTTTTGATTGCTTGGGTGTTTTGTCTCCCTTGTTTACCTTAGGGTAAGAGACGGTTTGCACTGGTACGGGGTGCAGGGTGCTGCGCAGCTTTTCACTATTCATAGCAGCCGACTCTGTTCCTTTGGGTACGTTGTCCTCTTGCGGGGATTTGTTTTTCTTTTTGTTTCTGCCTTGTGTAGGGGGGGGGGGGGAATCTGCCTTGCTTGCCCCTTGGTATCTGACCTGATACGGTTTTCTTCTGGTGGTGCCCCCTGCTAGGTCCCCGTGAGTGTACGTGTCCCTGAGGTTCAGCTTTAGAAAGTTGCTTGGTAGCTTTGGGCGCCGGTTATCAGTACCTTGCCTGGGATTCCCTGAGCGTGAGTTTCATCTCAGGACCCTGGGAAACCCCAAGGGAGCATGTGGGTCCGATGGATGTGATCCCAGAGTCCGCCCCCCCCCCTCCCTTCTCTTCATGCGAGTTCGAGGGTTGCTCGGCCCCCTTGTCTCTGGGTGAAACTCGCTGTTTTTGTCTCCAACACGCTGCCTGTTGGGTCGGTGACACTTTCGACCCGGAATCCTGCGAGTTCTGTTGCTTGCTGGTGACTGTTTACCCAGTCTAATGATGATCTTCTATGGGGTACAGGCAGCGCAGGTGTTGCATGTGCGCTTTAGGTTGTTGTAACACGCTCGGTTGGTTGCTCACCCGTATGCCCCGAGGCTGCCCCATTTTGCTTATAGGGACCTGGACTTGGGGGTGGGAGTCGCTTCGACCTTGGTTCAGTCCGCACCCCCTGTTGTGGTTCGTTCCAGTCCCACCCCCCCACCCCCCCCCCCCTTCCCCTCCGGCTTCCGGCCTCGAAGCATCTGAGGGTTTTGGAGTCGGGGCAGGGTTTAGATAGAGACTTGGACAGTCTCGGGGGGGATGCCCCTTCTGGTGTGGCGACGGAGGCATTCGAGTCCGATCTCCCTGCCACAACCTCCGGGTCTGACCATTGGGGCCCCCCTTCTGTCCGGCTTATGCGGCTATGCCGGCCCTTTCTTTATAGGCCGGTGCTCTGGGGGATGACTCGGCCCCGGATCCTGTGGAGGAGGAACCTGGGGCAGGGGAGGGGCTGACTTTGGGCTCTTGGGCCCCACTGGACCCTGCCTGGGTTTTTCTGCCCTCTGAGCGGGGCTTATTGTGACAAGGAGTGGGGGTTCTCTTCCCCCCCCCCCTTCTGCGTATGAGTTAGATTTAGTGTCTGCCCCTCCCCGGGTTCGGTTCAGTGTCCCCCCGGGTGCGTTGGTTCCATCTTTCCGGAGGTTTTTGTCTTACCGGATCCTTCTGTCTGCTGTGCGGGCAGCTCTAGCGGCTTACCTCCTGTGCGACCCGGATTATGCCTCGCTTATGGATCAGTCTTCTTTCAGGTTTGGGCCTTCGTTTCCTTTCTGAGTCCATTATAAGGTTCCGGAGTCGTCCTGGCTGGCAGATTGTCCTGTGTTTGCTTTGGAGGCTTGGCATTCCTTCTGTCGTTCCAGCACGCTTGAGTGGCTCGAGGCTTCAACGGTGATTCAGGTTTTCCTGGGGGGTGACCGTGAGCACCTCAATGAGTGCCTGTTTGCCCCATCCCTTCCCCGGGATGTTGGCATAGTGCAGCTCCAGGTGCAGGTTCCCTCCCTTTCGGCTGTGCAGGTTGCTAAGGACTTGCGCACCCATGGCCTCTTGGCTTCGGCCTTGCGTTTCTTTTCTCTCCTGGAACTGTCTTCGGACACTTAGGTAATAACACACACACTGTATATACCCATGTACATATGTGTTCCCCATAGCGAACCACGAAGCTAGTATGGTGAGCAAAACAAGAGTGGCTGCCACACTGTGAGGCTACCTCAATTCTCTCCCTCACCAAAATTCCTCCTCCTACAATACTATGCACAACGCTAATTATAACCACAATCATGGTCACTAATTCCTGTAAATGAATAATTAATCACATGTTTATTTTGAAAAGGAACCTAAAAAGTCTTTTGAAGATTCCTAGATGGACCAAATAATGCTGTGGTGTTGTGGCTAGCGCTGTGAACATCGTGAACAACATTGAATCACTGATATTTGAACATTGTACCCAGTCATTATCACACTCAGGCTCTTCTATAATACTATCATGGCTAAATAATACAGATTATATATACTGTATATTTTGACATTATTAGGCGATGCTGTGGTCACACGCTGAACAGCAGTGCTGTGCGCCCATGCTGCGAGCGCCAGCCTTGGTTGCTCACTCACTACTGAGGCTCTCACACCTGGGAATGTGAACCACGATTTTTTTTAAAGATGGCGTCTGTTTACAAAGATGGCGTCTGTCTCAACTTAGAGTTGAGGAGTGAGCAGCAACCGCCTTCCAGGTAAGTCCCTATTTTTTTCCTATGTGGGTAGTTAGCTCTGGGGAGCCGATGGGGCTCCCCCCAGAAAACCAGTGTTGAGTGTAATGAAACGCCATTTTCTGGGTGAGACCCGGAGGCTCCCTGGCATCCTTCCCTCCCTCCAGTCGGCATTTTTTTGTGTGTTTTGACATCTAGCCTCAGAACTGAAGGGTGGATAACTGGCGCGAGGGTCTGGGGCTCCCCCCTTCCTCCTCCCTGGAAGGGGGAAGCTGTGCAGACTTCGGCGCGGCGACGTGTGAGGTCATGCTCGTTTGCTTGTTTCTTTTTGGGGAGTTCTATCCACTTGTTTGGCTTTTGGTAGCAATTTTCACCAGAATAGGGGTTTGTTTTGGGACACTTACCATTCTGGGTGCCTGACCCGGTCGATGACAGACACCGACATGCTTCCAACCTCACGAGGGTTTCTATGGACCATTGTTCCCCATGCCTCTCTGAGGGGGGGGGGGCAGGTTTTGGCTCGTGGTCACTGGTAGGTCCACAGAACTCTATACACATGATTGATGCCAAAGTCTTACATTAGTATATCAGCCTGGATAAGCTCCGGGGAGCCTCCGGGTCTCGCCCAGAAAATGGCGTTTCATATTACATTAAACGTTTTTTTTTTTTTTTTTTTTTTGTTAACTACTGTACATCATTTCGGGTGTATGGGTTGGGACTAAGAGAAGATGACGGTATTATCATTAACTAATAATATATGTATATGTTTAACAAGTCACTGATATACTGTACAAGAAATAAGAAATTAGAAATGGGTGCATTTACAGCAGGAAGTAATGAGTGTTGGTATTTTACATTTTTAATTTGAATGGACAGGGTATGTGTGTTTCTTTTCAGACAAGCTTTTTGTGTATTATTAGCATAGTGTTTTAAGAGTTTTGTAAAAAAAAAAAAAAAAAAATAAAACTAGGGGATCGAATACAATAGAATGGCACCTTCTGGGTTACACTTGAGTAACTCACATTGGCTTATGTCATGGCACTCGAGGGTCATTATCAAAATGTCAGGCCTCTGTGACTTAACTCTTGCCCATAGCAACTGAACACCATTTTACCTCCCTCTGTGTAACGGGGAGCTTACATGGATCAATGATCAACCCACCACTGAGGTTTGAAGATCCAGTTACCAGACAAAACTCTTTAACAAACCAATGAATTGCCAAATCTGGATTATCGTTATGAATATTGGTGACGTGGCAACACATGTCAACAAACTGATATCCTTTTGTAGCACATCACATGGCTTTGTAGATATTATAGGGGACAACAAAGGTGGTTTGTATAGCATGTAAAAAATAATTGGGGACTTGGAAGGCTGTTTGTAATATTGGATGCTTGTAATATGGATGGAAAAAGAAAGATTCTTAAAGCCTGGTTCTCACATATTATTATCCTTATTTTGGAAGTGGCAGTTTTTTTTGTTTTGTTTTTTTAATTTTTTTTATGGAAGTGGCAGTGGATAGTAGTAGTCTCTACAGGAACCACATGTATTGTTGAGAACAATACATGTGGTTCCTCAGTAAGAGTGTTGATCTTTGATCCTGTACGTATTCAACCCGTTCTCGCAAATTCGTAAAGTCAATATTGACTTATGAACTACGTGCATAGGTGATATACTAAACATAATAGATACCCTTAAAAAGATTCATAGAAAACACCGACCTTACCTAACCTTGTTAGTATCTTAAGATAAGCATCTTATTGCTTCGTAATTACAATTATTACTTAACCTATTCCTATTATAGGTTAGGTAATAATTGTAATTATGAAGCAATAAGATGCTTACCTTAATACTAAGTAGGTTAGGTAAGGTCGGTGTTTTCTATGAATCTTTTTAAGGGTTTCTATTATGTTTAGTATATCACCTATGCACGTAGTTAATAAGTCAATATTGACTTATTAAATTTGCGAGAACAGGTTGACGTATTCTCTGGCACGTAGTGAGCGCACCTTTATGTAACACGGTGCGTGATCTTGGTGGGCAAAAGTGTCACACGAACCTGGCGTATAGGTAATAGTGTTGGTGTTGGTGACTAAGTAAGGAGACCTAATGAGGGGACCACTTTTTGTATTTTTTGTATTTATACCATTGTTTCAGAAGTAAAAAATCAAATCAAACATCTTATGAGTAATGGTGGTTTTGTCACTTTTTGTCATGATTCTTATCCTGGCTAGATAAGAACAAGACTTTGGTCACAGTAATTTGATTTAAAGTTAACATATATTTAGAAATTATATTGCAATTAGTGTTCTGCTTATAAAGATTGTCATTAGTTATGAATATTATTAATTTAATAAATTAAATTTCCTATGGAAAAAGAATATTATTTTACTTGTCTAATATTAGTTAAGTTTATTAAATTTGTTGAACTCTTGATATTCAGTTTAGTTTAAAATTTCCAAATGAATTTCCATTTCTACTCTTTTCTAAATCTAACTCATCAAACAGCTAATCTTGCTAATTCTGCAGCTTTTCTATTTATCCCTCAGTTTTCTTTGAAACTTTTATCTTAACTCTAACCCCCCCCCCCCCCCCTCCCAATTATCTAAATAATTGCCAGTCATAATTTAAATCCTAAAATAAGATGTTATCCAAGATGAATGAATGTCTTCTGGCCCTTTGCTAACCACAAGGTCCCTCTGAACACTTGCACAGCACCATCTGGTACAACTTGTCCTTAATGACTGCTTGTATACATGCATTTTATGAGTGTAACTTGCATATAAATACTCTTATAAGCAGATTGCTGGGTATTTGTGTAGTCTTTGTTCATTTATTTACTCAAATTCCAATATTTTCTTTATGTAATCAAATTTATGATGAAGAATTTGGTATATACATATGTATAGTGTACATTTATGTACACTTGGGATATGCACAAATTGTGTGAACAGTTCTCTGATGGCCATGCAATCTTTTATTAATGAGTTCTGGTCAAATTGCACTCCTCAGCCTATAGGTGTTGCCTGTGTCCTTGAGCCTCATACCTCTCCATCTTTTACACTGCATTTATAATATAACATTGTATATTTGTTGTCATTCATTTCCAAACTTGTTGTACAGCATGATATTTCATTCTACTTGTTGTTTATATTATTAAGAAAAGTTACTCCATTGTTACTTTTGTTGCTTGCAATTGTATTTACCCCAACTTCCTCTTAATGCTATGCAGTATGGAGATACCCTTTACCTCTCCCAAGTCAAGGCTCAAAAGACGAAAGCCATGCCAGCATCAGCTCTTCCCCCTCGCCACTAGCTCGTCTCGCCTTACCTCTCCAGCCTCTTGTCTCCTTCTCTGTCCCTCGTAGAGTAACTCGTGCACTACCATCACCACCCCTGTGTCGCAGCCCTCGCTAGAAGATGATAAGCCCCTGACGGCCGAGGAGCGAGCCTTTCTCTACTACCAGTACACAGGCGCCACTACCCACGTCCACCCTGTCCTCTCTTCCTACGTCAACTACTGCCAGCCGGTCAAGTTCCAGGGGTTTGATGTGGCAGAAGGTAACCTTGCTTGCTACTGTCAAGCCTGCTTGCATGAGTTTTGTTATGATTTCCTCTTTGAGGAGCTATGTTTTTCATTAGAAAACTGAAACATAGAGAATGTAATTATCCCCTGGGAGACTTTTTACTTATTTTTTTTTTTTTTTTGCATGTCACTGTATTTGCAATGCATTATTCATGTACTGTTTGTCTTTTATTATATTTCTAATTATTTTATATCCCAATACTGTATTTGTTCCTTATTTTAAGTACACAAAACATTCTACTTACAGTACAGTACTTATTAATAATTTACTTTACAGTTTTGCTTCTTGAATTGTATTTTAAATTCCTATAGTAGGAGGTGAAGTTTGATGACTTCACCAAAACACTTGACATGATCCTGTCAAGGTGTCAACAAACCAGCATTACTGTCATATATATGTTCTAAATGTTCACTGTGATTTGTGTATGTCAAACAAGAAACTAGCATCACCACCTTGCCTACGGTAATTAAGGCTGAAATAGTTATTATACAGCAATTGCACACAAACCAGAAGTGTGGACACATTAAAAGAAAAGGTTTGCATGCAGTATTGGCAAAGATTAACTGAGGAATGAGAAGCATTAATCTTTAAAGTGAGTATGAAGTTTGAAAACATGTAGCAGATCATTTATTTGGGCACAAAATAATTTGTTCTACCATCCATTTTCCTCCTGAAAGCGCTTTTTATCCAGTATATCTTTATTTTTATGCCAGATATTTAAATTTTTGTTGTCCTGTTTGATAAATGTACACTTTTTCTTTACTTTTTGACTACCCTAACTCTAGGTGGTGCTGGTAATGTACTCTTTTTAAACTAGCCTACTCATTCATTACATATCTATGCATTCATTCTACGTGTGATGAGTGTGTCTTTCATATTGCAATACAATACACATGATCTGGACATGCTCATGGTTTGTTTCAGGCAAAGGTTAAACATGCATAAATGGGTGTGGTTGAACATTAATAGGCACTGCCTTATATTGGACCTATGCTCCTTCTGCAGTTTCATAAATTCCTATGTTCTTATATTAATAGATACAATAATAATATTGAAATAAGAGGTTAGCCCTCTTCACCAAAAAAAAATAAATGGAAAATAATTAAAATTATTACAAGCAAAAATTTCCGTACAAATTGTACAGTTCAGATAGTTCAAGAGAAGCGTTTGTTAAAACATGGGTGGATATAACATTCACCAGGTGATTTAAAGCAAATCTTTTCTCATTTCATATATGTTTGGGATGCCTACCAACATGTTCCCATCCACTCAAGTTTAGGGATTGACTTGGGGTTCACAGTATCTTGTCCCACATTTGGTCTTTTTATTCTGAACAGAATATTCACTTGTATCATTTGTTACTTTAATAGCTTCACCTTGAAGGAACCCAGGTTCTGACCTACTCAGTAACTGGCTGGTGTGGCCCCCCTAAGTCGTTCAGCTTGTCTGCTGGTCAGGAATTTGCTTCTTTCCCATTTGGCCTGCTTTCTTTTTAGTCAACTATCGGAAATTCCAGTTGGTGTCCTCTCAAGTCTTAATTTCACTTTGACTCGTTTGAGAGACCAGGACAAACCTCCATCTCTCTTGTGGTTGGTCCTGTGGCTGTGCTGCCATTTCCAGCTGTTGCTGAGGATGACCTTAGCTTTCCTGTCACAACCATGAGCACCATTTGGGCTCAGCATTTTGCCTGAATTGTTTACCCTCTGGGTCATGTGTTGCAGGTGCTTTATTACCATCTCTGGTAGGCATTTTGCCCTGTTCAGGACCATGGAGTGCAGGGGGCCCCACTGTGCTTGAAGACAGATCTTGTCATTATTTTCCTGTTCATGTCTTTCAGGGTTAATTTCTGTGGTGCACTCCTCCTTTGTCACTTGTATTGTTCATCGATTCATCAGATCTAGAATGGGGCTTCATCTCCAGCTCTTGCCATGCTAGTTAGGGACAGTGGATTCCCTCTTTATGGTAAACACGCATTTCAGTGCAGGAATTTGTGGCAGTCGGATGTGGCAAAGCCCCATTCAATCTCCTGTGGGCTCTGCTCTCCATTTTCATTTGGATTTAGTTGCAGTGATTTATTGGTGCACCACCACTACAGTGGTGGAATAACCTACCTGGATGGTTTGTGGCTCTTCAGCAACCTTCATGTGTGGAGCTTTTAGGCTTTCTCTATCTCCATGTGTATGGAAGTCAGGTGTTCATAGTAAGTGATAAAAAGAGGTATAAAGCAATCCAATTCTTTTGCATCAGACTTCTGTGTCTGTGCTTGCTATATTTTTTCTTTTCTGACTATTCTTTGATTGCCAGTTGATGCCTAATATTGTCACTTCATATTGTTCAGCATTGGCAGAATCTCTCTTGATGACATTTAGGGTGGGTTTGTCCTTGTTCCTCTTTCCTAGGCTGTGTCTAGTATTCTTTCATCTTGAGCTGGCTCATTCTCCTTTGAAGCCTTGCTGGTTTATGGACTGTGTTGGAGTTTTTTTTTATCTTCTCGCTTTTAGGTTTGGTCTAGGATTTTTTTTTTCAAAATGGCTTATCTTCTGGCACTTGTTGGGTTGGGGGGGGGAGCTTTGCTAGGTAATGGTTTCTTCACCTCTAGCTTTCTCCATTTTTGGCTAAAGTGAGAATTTTTTAGACGGGTCTGTTAATCACTGATGCCTGTTTTGTTCAGCAACTGGTGCATCATATGTTCCATCTTATTGCAGTGATGCAGCGTTATTTGGTATGTTACTCATACTCTTAGGGTGGAGGTCTTATTCGTCAACCCTGTGACTCACGTTTCATGTTCTAAGGTCCGGCTTTCTCAGGTTAGCTATAAGATGATTCACTTCAGCCAGATGGTGATGTATCCTCTCTTATGATGTCTGGAAATTTGATACTCTTGACAGCTTTCTTAGTTAATGTGCCCACTGATAATTTCTGGTCTTGGAGCTTATGGTGTTTAACTGGGTGTTGGCCTCATGCTGTTTATTGGATGTCCTTCAGCCATGCCACACCTGTTAGGTGTGGCTAATTTCCTGAGTTAGTTCAGGAAGCTACAGAAGGGGGAAGTTCCACAAATCAAGTATTGAATATAGTGAAATATCCTTTTCTTGTGGGAACATGGTAGCACCCTGTCCACACTATGTTCTCTGTTTTTCTGTGGGGAGGAAAAGTGTAGTTTGTGTGGCTCATGAGTTAGAGGGTTGGCTGGCTGAAACCTCAAATAACCTAGGCTGCCACCTGGTGGCAGTCAGCTGCATTACGATTAGGCTGTTTATCCTGCGGCAATAATCATTTCTTTACCATCGTGTACCTATTTTTTTTCAAGTAGCTCTTTTGTTTTGTTGCACTTATTCTCTCTGGTGTGTTTTTTTTATCAGTTTTCAGTTGATCTCTAATCCCCAAACTCTTCTCGCATCATTGACTTAGATTCTAATCCTGATTCCTGGTCAGCAAAGGTGGATCTTGAGGCCTGGGGCATGTTCCTTAGACTTATCTCAGGAAACAAATAAGGACATACCAGTAATAGGCATTTCATTGCATTTGACACTTTATTTCTCTTGTATATATTTTTTCTATTCTTTCTCTACTACAGTATCTCCATAATTTTTTTAATTTTATAATAGCAATTTTTGTACAATTGTATAGCATCATTGTATATTGTGTGACATGTGCAATTATATGTAACCTTGTTTACCTGCATTATTATCATTGTTGTGCTAAGTATATGTCTCCCATTTACATAACATGTATTCTCTCTTTGCTGTTTGCAATTGAAGTTTTCTTTCCGTGCATGTCTGGCCACCAATATGTGATACTGTACAATGCATGGATCTTTCTTGCTCTTGCCTGCATGTTTAGCCTGAGGAGAAAGCTCCAGAGGGAGGAGCACCAGAGCCACCAAAGTACACTGGCACCTCCCTGACTAACATCCACCCATGGCTCTCCTCCATGGTGAACTATGCATGGCCTGTGCATTTCAATGGTTTTGAAGCAGCTGAAGGTACTGTTGTCACCACACATGCTGGCCTAAGAGGCCTGCTAGTAATTTGTGGATGTTCCTCATAGCTTCCTAACTCTAGTAGACCCATACAGAATATTCAGATTTAATTAATACCAGATTAGATTACCATTTGTAAATACTGTATCATTTTCACTCAGTTTAATGGGTTACAGTAATGAGTAAAACCAGGTAGTTTGTTAACTTAACCTATTATCACCACTATAGTGCTTATCACCTTGGCGATAGCTGAGTACAGTGGTAATTTTTTTTTAATAAATATGTTGACATTTTAGATTACAGTAGTTCAGCTGGCATAGAATATTAAGTATAGTAATTAATATACATAAACTTCAATTTGGCCATATATTAACTTGCAAATTTTGATTATTCATCTTTTATTACTACTCATAAATTTTTTTAGCATAAACTATAACCTAGTTAGGAAAACAGTTAATGAGTAATAATATTTAAATACATAGTATATTTGATAAAGTGCATTCAATTATAAGCAAAGGCTTTTAGGTAAATATTACAAATGTCAGTAATTACAAGGTGTTCTACTGTACTTAAAATGAAGATTTTTATTTTTTTTTTAAGTATTCATAATGATTGAATGAAATCTTATTACATTTTATCATTTCTACTACAGTATTACTTTTTCTTCTTTTCAACTACACTTTTACTAATACTACTATTTCTAAATACACTTTACTACTGCTAATAATAGTACTGTAATTGTTATTTATAAATAATAATATACACTGTAAAGATCACATTGTAATAGCAATTTTAAAACACCCCTTATAATGAAAAAATCATTTTCGGACAATGGAGCGACTCGACCCATTGTAATATAAACTATCTAAGCCTGGACAATTATTGAACATTGTTGGCAATTCATATGGCTAATGCTCTTATTCATTAATTGTTTATTATGTACTAAGTTCATTGATTACTTCAAGTACAATACTCATGATTACCAGTCTTTGATTTCCCACCCTTAATCTTTTCTCTTCTGTTGCTTCTTTCTTTATTTTGTACAGTACTGTGTCTTGATTTGTTGCAATATAAGCACTCATCAGATTACACTGATGAATCTTTAGATAGGGATATTGCCATTAATTATATATCGCATCTTCTGTTAGGACTATTGTTTTTCCAATATTTACACGAGTTTATCTGAGGGCCACTAGCACACTAGTATCCTCAACGAGGACAGGAAGCCTGGTGGCTTGTCAAAGGCCCCCCCCCCCCACCCCCAATTTGTCCTAATACAGTACTATAATTGTTTTCCAGCTGGATTTTATAATGTAATTGTTTTGGCATAATTTACTTGCCATTGTATCCTTATGGTAAGCTACCGCTCTAAATCATTTAATATTCATGTTAAATTTAATATTTAAAAGTAAATATAATGAGCTAATATGAGTTAATTTCTGTGGGGAGCCCCTTCGGCTCCCTGGAGCTATTGAACTGATATACGCTATATTAGTCTGGGGCTTCAGTCATTGGAGTTCTTCCTACCGGGAGACCACTAGCATGGCCCATGGGAGAGGTGCAGGGAACAATGGCCCTAGGAAAACTCCCTTATATTTGGGGGGGGGGGGGCATTCCATCTGCCATCAACCGAGGTTAGGCACCCAAAAAAGTAGGCATCTCAAAACAAACCCCACTTGGTAGGAAATTGCAAAAAAAAAAAAAAAACCAAACAGAGAAACAGAACTCCCCAAAAGAAAATAAAGGAAACAAGCAAACATCATTCACTGCTGCCACACTGCTTGTACACTTCAGAGGTGAAGTTTTTAGCCTGTTTCCCTCTTTGTTGTTTTCTGGGCTCAACCTGTTTGCAGCACCAGAGCCCAAGCTTTCCACAGACAAAACCCCCTGCGAGCCCTGGAAAACCCTGTTGGGGCTTGGCTGACCACTGGATGCATCCTCCGAGTCCCATCTCGCCATGTGCGAGTTTGCAGGTTGTTCGTTGTCCTTGTCTCTGGGTCACGATCACCGGTTTTGCCTACATCATGCTGCTTGTGGGCTCGCTGATACCTTCAACCTAGGGTCGTGCGGGTCTTGCTCCCTGCTCGTTCTCCAATTACCCTTTTTTCTTTGGAAGATCTTCGAGGTCAAGCGGCTGTCGTGTTGCTTGGTTGGTTTAGGTTCTTGCAATGTGCTAGGTTGCCTGCTTGAATGCCCGGGGGCTGCTCCGTTTTGGTTAGGTCGGACTTGGGGGCGTTGGTTGCTTCGGCCTTGGTTCAGTTCATGCCCTTAAGTCCTTTCCCTGCCGTTATGGTTCCTCTGCCCCTTCCCTACCCCTCCTCCCCATCTACTGCTGGATTCCTAATGTCTGCAGGTTTTGGAGTTGGGGTGGAGTTTAGTTGGGGAATGACTCGGGCGGCTCTGGGGGGGGAAAGCCTGCCCCATTCGTTGCGGGGACGGAGGCCTTTTAGCATGCTCCTCCCACCGAGACTTCTGGGCCTTAGCAGCAGGCCCCCTTCTTGTTGCCTTTCCCTTGGGCTGTACCTTTTCTTCTAGGGTGGTGGACGTGGAGGGCGGCTCTGCTCCGGGGCCTCGGTTGGGGGTTCCCGGGGCTGTGAGGGAAGCAAGGGCATTAAACTATTGGGGATTGTGTATACAAACACATGTTTCATACACATTCCCCAATAGTTTATTTATATGTCTTTAAATGTTTCAGGCTGTTTTTCTACATTTAACACTGTTGTTTCTCTGTATTTTCTTGCACTGAATCTGCTTTTTAACTACAGTATTTATCACTTTTGTTTACATTGGTTTTAGTAGATGACATTTTCCTGTTAAGAAGATGCTCTGTGCATCTGTAGCCTTGGGCAGGGTTTTCGACTGTAAGAGTTCCACGCTGTTTTTCAACATTTAACACTGCTATTTCTCCCTACACAAGGGACTCTCTCTTCCGTTGCTCGGTGTTCAAACCTGAGGGTCTTACCGTGGCTTTGCCTCTTTCAGCAGATCGGTCCGGTCCGGTATGTGGCAAGTTCTCCTCCAATCGTCACATCTGGTCTCTTTTTACGTGGGGTTTATCACGACTTGTATGGTGATCAGGTGGTTTTGTTGGTGTTCGACCTGCGAGTTTCATCTCGGCGGCAGTATGAAGTTTCCTGGCGGTCCTTTTGGCACTCGACTCTTCATAGGTTATCTTCTTTTTCTGATCGGGTTGTTTTGTCCTTTCTCTTAGTTGTTTCAGGACCATCATCTTATGCCGAATTCTGCCGCCTCATATTGTGTGACACTTTGAAGCCACTTCTTCTTGCATTCGGGGTGGATGTCACTTCTACTCCATTCTGCAAGCTTTCTCGGGCATTGTTTCACTTCCGGCCTGCTCATGCGCCGTCTGAGCCGTCCTGGTTGTTAGACCGGGTGCTCTCTTTTCTCTCTTCTCCTCGGTTGGTGGTGACCCTTTGGTTCAGAACTATTTTTCTAAGGCTCTTTTTCTTGTTGGCATTGACCTCTGGGGGTCGGGTCGGGAAGCTTCATGCTCTCCTCCGGCGCAGGGGTTTCTGCTCTTTCAGTCCTGGTAGTCGTTTTGTTTGTTTGTAGCCGTCTCCTCCTTTTCTGGTGAAGAATGAGAACTGCTTTCCAGAGGGGTCCTTGGGTTGTTGATGCTTGGTTGGTTCGGCTGGGGGTGCATCATGTTTTGTTTCTAGTTGCGGCTCTTCGTCGTTACTTGCGCACCACAGCCTCCGTGGCAGGGGATGCACTGAGGGTTGACCCAGTTTTCATTTTTCCCTGTTCCAGGGCACGGATCTCTCGGGTCATATTCAGGATTATTCGGTCCAGCCACCCTGCAGTCTATCCCCGTGCCGACGATGTTCGCAAGTTCGCGGCTTTGGCTGCTGTTTTTGGCAATATGGCCTGGGCTGATATTCGGGCACAGGGTTTTTGGAGGTTGAACAGAGTCCTGGCTACATGGTACCTCGTTAATGTTCCTGGCCCTTCTCAGGCTTGTGTAGTCTTAGATCTCAGGTTGCAGCCAGTTATCTCTACTTAATGTTGAGGAGCGAGTGGCAGCCGTCTCCCAGGTATGTTCCTCTTACTTTATTTTTGGTTAGGTAGTTCCGGGAAGCCAAAGGGACTCCACAGAAAACCAGCTTTGAATTTAATGAAGCTCCATTTTCTGGATGAGACCCGGAGGCTCCCCAGCATCCCTCCCTCTCTCCTTCCAGTCGGCAGTTTTTTTTTTTTTTTATTTTCGCACGTTTTTCATATTCTGCCTCTGAACTGGGGTTGGGTAGCTGGCGTGGGAGGTCTGGGCATCCCTTTCCCCCTCCCAAGGAGGGGAGAGTTACGCAGACAGCGGCGTGGCAGCCGAAGTGACATCATGCTTGTTTGCTCATTTTCTGATTGGGGGAATTCTGCTTGCTCGTTTGGCTTTCGGTTTGCAACTTTTAACCAGCTGTAGTTCGTTTTGAGATTCCTACCTTTCTGGGTGCCTGACCTGGTAGATGGCAGACATAGACTGGTTCCAACTACATGAGTGTGTGTGTATAGGGCATTGCTCCTCGTGCCACTCTGAGGGGGGGCCAGGTTCTGGCTTGTGGTACCCGGTAGGCTAAGAACTCCATCTGCTGACTGTTGCCTGTATGATCTAATATATACACATCACCCCGGTATAGCTCCGGGGAGCCTCCAGGTCTCGCCCAGAAAATGGCGTTTCATTACATTCAATGCTGCTTTTTACATAAAGTTCTAAATAACATATTAAGTACTGTAATGCGCTACACCAGAATTAAATGATTGCAGTGTTTTATAGTAATATTTTAAGATTAGGGGTCAATAAACGCAAAAAAAGACAGTAAGCAGCCTACAATTTATTTTGGTGAAAAGTCTGAATTATTATTGATTGACACTTTTGTTTCATTTCTTTAAATATATGCTGTAGGTAAAGATTTTTGTATAAAATTCAATGATTACTTATTCAGACATATACCTGAACCTTAGCACTAAGTTACTTCTTATGACAAGATAGTCACAAGATCTGGAATTTTCAGGGAAGTTAACACTGCTGCAGTAGAGACGTTTTCAAAATATTCATGTTAGGATGACACTAGAGAACACGTCCCACTTGGAATGACCAACATTAGGTTCATTCCAAAAAAAATCAAAGTGCTTTTATGTGCTACTTGTCATTACAAGGACTGCCTTTTAGGACTCTCTAAACTTCCAAATGGCCCATCTAACTTCTACCCCAGAATACCAACAGATGGCAGCACTTTTTTTTTTTTTTTTTTTTTTTTTGAGATATATACAAGAGTTGTTACATTCTTGTACAGCCACTAGTACGCGTAGCGTTTCGGGCAAGTCCTTAATCCTATGGTCCCTGGAATACGATCCCCTGCCGCGAAGAATCGTTTTTTCATCCAAGTACACATTTTACTGTTGCGTTAAACAGAGGCTACAGTTAAGGAATTGCGCCCAGTAAATCCTCCCCGGCCAGGATACAAACCCATGACATAGCGCTCGCGGAACGCCAGGCGAGTGTCTTACCACTACACCACGGAGACTACACTACAACAGGGGTCCCCTCCTTACAACATAATCACATTCCTCCTGACTGGTCCCAGTCCAGTTAAATACAGACACAGAAACCATTACTCAGTTAAGTGGTTCCTAGGCGCTGTTGTCTATAGAAGCTTTGTTTCATTATTCAATCCCCGAGCCATGTACCCGTGCAATTCATCCAAACCACAAAGCATGCATGGCTCTCTTGACTTGCTCTCTGTAATGGATGTTTGCTAATTGTCTGGCTACATAAATTGAGCAGATAGTGAAATTTCTATTCACTGCCGAGTAACCAGCCACTATTAGACAAATTAAAATTTAAGTTTTCAGTTCTTTCTAAAAGTGAAGTCTTTGATCCTATAGGAAAAAAATGATCACACTTCTAACTATTGAATGAACAACTAGTGACTACCTTTTACTGCTACTTAATAACGGGTAAAAGAGGCTGTCAGTCCTCACTAACTGCCCAATATCCACTCACTTGACATGCAGCTCTATAGTCATATTCAGTTAGGTTTTCCTGACTGTTTATTCTATGAGACTTTCTTTGCATAAGGGATCCCTTGCTTTAGTATTCACTTCTCATGCTTGGTTACCCAGTTGTTCGTGTGTGTCTGTACTTTTGTTCTCTGATACTATGTATCAAAAGGCTACAGTTTGCAGAGCCACCTCCCTTAGTTCCTGGGACTTTTGTCTCTTATTTAATTCTTGGTGCTAAGCCAATGTACATCAGAGTTCAGCACTCCACTTCAACTGATTTTTCAGTCATTTTTGTGTACACAAATCTTGGCAGATATATGGAAGAAGGCCAATATAGTTTGTCTACAAAAATGGTAGCAGAGAAGACCCTCTTAATTATAGACCTGTATTGTTGAACAGCATAGTACAGTAGTCAAAATATTTGAAAAAAAATATTACCAAATGGGTAGAGCACCCAAAGAGGTATGACGCAAAGTTTGGTTTTCGATCAGGAAGATCCTGTGTAACAAATCTTGGTCTCTACGATAGAGCTAGAGATTTTACAGGAAAGAGATGGTTGAGTTGACTTGCATTTATCTTTTGACATAGTCCCAAAGAGATTGTTCTGGAAACGAATGTGCTGGAGAAGTGACGGGAAGAGTTTTGATATGGATGAAAAATTTTCCAACAGAAAAATAAGGGCAGTAATCAGATGCAATGTTTGAGACTGGAGAAATGTTACCAGTGAAGTACCACAGGGTTCAGTTCTAGCAACAGTAATGTTCATTGTCTATATAAACGATCTACCAGAAGGAATACGGAATAATATGAATGCGTTTGCAGATGATACCAAGCTACTAGGGAAGATAAGAAACTTAAGCAGTTGTCATGCCTTGCAAGAAGACCGGGATAAAATATGTGTATAGAACAACATTTGGCAGACAGAATTTAATGTGAATTATTGCCACATTATGGAATGTAGAATAGGAGAAAATAGGCCACACACAACCTACAAATTTTGTGGAAAAGCTTTAAAGAATTCTGGTAAAATAGAGGTCTAGGGGTGGTTCTGGATAAAAAAAAAAATCACCCGAGGATCACATAAAGAACATTGTGCAAGGAGTCTTTGCTATGCTTTCCAACTTTAGAATCTCTTAAATACTTGGATGCTGAAATATTAAAGAAATTATTCATGACTTTTGTGAGACCAAAGTTGGAATATGCAGTAGTTGTATAGTTCCCATGTCTCGAGAAGCTCTTTTACCATTCATGTCTAAATATATTTATTATAATAATATAGTACATGAGCTGGATGTCATTTTTCAGTATTATGAAGTGTATTAAACATTTAATATATATTATCTGAAATATTGTAAAACTATGTACTTAAGGCCTTAACTTATTATTTCTGTGTGTTACAGAAAAGAATGTGCATCACAACATGTCGTCTTTCTCCGAGACCATGGGATTGGGCTACCTCAAAACACAGGCCATCGAGTTTGTCAACTATAATAAGCGACAGATGTCCAGAATCTATCCCAAAGGTGCCAGGGTTGACTCTTCCAACTATATGCCTCAGGTTGGTGTGATAACTGCAACTGCAAGGTCATAGCAGACTTGCATCTTCAGCTAAACTTTAGTTTAATAATTGTTTAAAGGAAGTATTTGTGTTTTGGGTAGTGGGTTATTCCTTCACAGTGTAAGCATGCCAGTAGAATAAAAAATATGTAAAATTAAATGCTAATTGCATGTGAAACTTTCTTTCAAAAGGTTTTTCCTTGATTTTTCTTTTCTTCTTGGTAGCTGTTTAAATTTGTGATTTACAAAATAGTACATGGTTCCAAGTCAGGCATGTGACTTGGAAATCATGAACCACGACATGAAGATTATACAACCCGAGATTCACCCGAATGCACTAGGATTTGATTCTAGGGGTGTCGGGCGAATTTCAGGGTGTATAATCTTTACATGTCGTGGTTCAGGGATAAGGTGTGCATCTGGGAGTACCCAGGACACTGGTTTGATCCCCATCTTCCTCCAACAATTTCTTCATAGATATCACTTTATTGTGAGTCCCTCTCAATTATTATGCAGTAATTTTTGTACTGTATTATAGTTTATTTATTACTACCAATAAATGATTTACTTAGGCATTAAGGAGCAGTGTATTTTAAATCTATTTAATGCTTATTCCTTGCATTGGATACTATATATGAGTATCTTCCACAGGTATTCTGGAATGCAGGGTGCCAAATGGTGTCTTTAAACTTCCAAACTTCAGATCTTCCTATGCAGCTGAATCAGGGCAAGTTTGAGTACAATGGAAATTGTGGATACCTTCTCAAGCCTGACTTCATGAGACGAACTGACAAGACGTTTGATCCCTTTGCCGAGTCTCCAGTAGATGGTGTGATTGCAGCCCAAGTTTCTGTGTCTGTATGTATGTCCTCCTGAAGGATTGTTCTCTATATTGTTAATGTAATAAAAACCTGACAGCTGCTAACATTTTGTGAAGAATCACCCAGAGACTTATAATTCATGTGGAGAAGGATGCCTTTAAACCAATTCAAATTTATTCCATGTTCCCTAAGTCATGGAAAATTCTGAAAAATTATGGAGCATTTTTTTGTTATTTGAAGGAAAGTCATGTAGAAGTTGTCTAAAATGTCAACAAAATGAAGTCATGGAAAAGTTAAAGAAAATACCAAAACCTTTTATTACAAGCATTTTATTTTTTACTTCAGGCAGCTATTTAACAAATTTTGACTATTAACATCATTAGTCTTCTATCTTGTTGATTCTCTGAATTTGCATATCTTTATTCCATAAAGTATGGAAAGTAAATGGCTGTAAGGGCAAGTGGAGACCATCTCCCCACAAAATATAGAAAAGCACCTTTTTGAGCAAACTTATTCAATCGGTCCATAAAGAAAACTTGCTGTGTCCATGGCCAAGATTGTGCAGTCAGTTAAAACAACATAGAGCATAATATAGTAATAATACACAGTGAAATCATATTAACGTGATGTATCGGAGAATATTAGTTGGAGCCGTTAGGCCTTGCATCCTCTCGCTTGGTACTCCCAAGTAGTGCCCTAGACCACGTCGTGGCATGGTGGTCTAGGGCACTTGCTTGGAAATACCAAGTGAGTGGGTTAGAATCCTCCTCATGGCTCCTTGTTTTGATAGTACTGTACATAATAATAATAATAATGTTATTTATATAAATCAATACTCGGTAGCTTCCCGAGTTATAACACTGGATCTGCCAAGCCTTAGGGAATCTCATCAGACCCCTGAAACTGAGGTCTCGGGATATATAGATATACCCTTCCAGTTATTTTAACTTTTGTGCTTTTCTGAGCACTGTATTACCTGTTTGTGCTCAAAATTTGCAATGGTTATGCATACTAAGTTTGCATATAAACAAAATTTTAATTGTGTATTCTAACTTTAATTCTCTGATTTTCAGGTTATTGCAGGCCAGTTTTTATCAGACAAAAAGGTAGGAACCTACGTCGAAGTGGATATGTATGGCCTGCCCACTGACACAATTAGAAAAGAGTTCAGGACAAGAATGATTCCTGGCAATGGTCTCAATCCCCAGTATAATGAGGAACCTTTCCTCTTCCGTAAGGTAGGTTGATGCAGAGTTAGAAATTCTGTAGCAGCTTTGTAAAAAGATAAAATTAATATTACAGTAGTTTATACAGAAATACATATTGTAATTTTAAAATATTTAATGCATATTTAATGATTTCACCATAATGATGGTATTTTACTGTAGTTTACCACCCCTTTGAGAACTGGATGAATCTTGCCTATTGTAGCATCCAAGTGGAATTGGTCAGAAAAGAACATTTTATTAATAAATAAATTTAATAAAAAAAATTAAGTATATATATATTCTACCACAGTTACTTACAGCAGATCAAATGAAAAATTTCCTCTTGAATGTATTTTGCAACTACTGTACAACATTCACTTAAAGAGCTTGAAAGAAAAAATGCTGATATTTTCATATATCGGTATCTATTAACTTGCAAAAGTTCATTTATTTATATATTTGTTTTAAAGGTCAAATAAATGTACTGTACCTTGTTACCTCATGTGAAAGGTTGTATTACCCGATTTGGCTGTCCTGCGATTTGGTGTATTTGACGAGAATGGAAAGATGCTAGGACAGAGGATCCTGCCCTTAGATGGCTTGCAAGCAGGCTATAGACACATATCACTGCGCACTGAAGGCAACTTTCCCATGTCACTGCCTATGTTGTTCTGCAACATTGAACTCAAGATCTATGTTCCTGATGGTCTTGGCGGTAGGTATATAATGTTGCAATGTACAGTACATGCAGTATTCTGAAAATGTTGAATGATTTAAGCAAGAAATGTTTATACAGTATATCAGTGGTGTTTGATAATATCAACTGAAATGTTCATATATTATTTGTATGTTGCCCATAAAATTTCCTGTTACAGTACTGTGAAACTATTTAAATATATACTTTAATTGTGTTTTTTGTTTGCTAAAAGTAGTAATGTAGATTTAAACAACTTTTTAACCATTATTGTCCCTGTAGACTTGATGGATGCCCTTTCGGACCCTCGAGCCTTTTTGAGTGCCCAAGAAAAGCGAGAGGAACAAATGAAGGCAATGGGTATTGAAGCTTCTGATATTGACACCAAGGCTTTGAAAGGCGGGGGAGGCAAAACGGGAGGAGCAAAGGCCGGAGGGCAAGGTGCCAAGGCTGGAGCACCAGGTGCCAAGGCTGGAGCTGGAGCCAAGAAAGAGGAAGAACCTCGTAAGTATTTGTTTTATCTTTTGTCTGTTGAAATCTGGATGAATGAATAAGTTTAAGGGAAGAGTGAAAGTAAGAAAATTATCTGGAATAGAAGAGAATGTAGTTGAAAAGTTAACCATCAGAGTGCATTTATCACCGTATGTTGACTCTTCGTTGACAGCATTTTTGCCCAAAATGCTGTGTATATTAGTGGCTTTAGGCATTGTATGTACTATACTAGCTCTATCTAGAAATCCAACATTATTATTTGTAACTCATCTTGTATTTGTTTACTTTTACCTAAATGAACGATTTGATTTGATTTGACTTGTGTGGTAATGTGGTCGTCACTACCTGTTGATGATTCCGAGGATCAATGTCCTCACGGCCTGGTCCCTGACCAGGCCTCCTGGTTGCTAGTCTGATCAACCAGGCTGTTTGATGTGGCTGCTTGCAGCCTAACATACGAGTCACATCCTGGTTGATCAGGTATCCTTTGAAGGTGATTGTCAAGTTCACTTTTGAAGAATGTTAGAGGTCGGCCAGTTATGCCTTATATGTGTAGGGGAAGAGTGTTGAAAAGTCTTGGCCTTTGAGGTTGATTCTTCAACAAGGTCTTTTGATATGATTACTTCTAAATCTTTTACATTGCTTTTTCTTTCAATAATGTGGTTTGTCTATTTATGTGGTTTCTGCTTTGATATTTTTGTTTTTATCCATAGTTCAGAAATTGGGTACTCATTACCCAATTAGATTCTCATTAAACATCATGTTATTTTCTGTGGCCCATTGAAAGGCTTGATGAACATTGGATTGGAGGTTAGGTTAGGTTAAAGAGAGAAATATCTTTGCTGTGTCCTCAATATTATCTACTCTTATAAAAAAAATTCTAGCATCATTTGCAAAGGATGATGCAGTAATATAGTTTGTATCCTCATCTATGTCTGATATGAGGATGGAAAATACCAGAACAAGCACGGTACCTTGAGGGACCGAGCTTTTCAGTGGATGATTCTGATTTTTTTTTGCCAATTATTATACTCTGGGTTCTGTTTGTTAGGAAGTTAAAGATCCATCTCTCTACTTTGCCAGTAATTCCTTGTGTATGCAGTTTTGTGTGCAATAACACCATGGTCACATTTGTTAAAAGCTTTTGCAAGATCTGTGTATACTGTATTACATCAGTGTTTGTTTGTCTTCCATGGCATCTAAGGTCATGTCATAGTGGTCTAGCAATTATGAGAGGCAGGAGCACCCTGTTCTGAACCCATGATATCCAGGGTTATGTAGACAATGTGATTCCATGTGTTTTGTGATCTTACTTGGCACTCTCACAGATTTTCACAGATCTCTTGGCACAGATTTTTATGATGTGCGATGTTAGAGCTATTGGTCTACAAAATTTTGCATCAACTTTACTACCTCCTTTGTGAAGTGGCACAATCTCTGCTGTTTGAAGTATGTCAGGGATCACACCAGTATCTAGGCTCCGTCTCCAAAAGATGTTTGTGAACCTGTGATTTTCTGCAATTCTTGATGAATATATAATTCCAGGAATCTGGGCCTGGTGCAGAGTGCATGAGCATACTGTCTATGGCTACTTCAAAGTCAATGGGTTTAGGGTAACATCTGATATATTGTTCAATGGTGGTGTCACATTCATAATTTTTTATCATTGATCTGCAATGTGTTCAGGGGTTCTCTGGAAACAAAATTGTACTGTAACTTCAGTATTTCACTAATTTCTTTGCTATCATCTGTGAAGGTTCTGTCATCCTTGCACTTAGATGTGCACATAAATCCTTAACCAGACATTAATAATTAAAGGATGGACCTTGGATGATATGCAAGCACAGAAGAAATTTGATTAAAAAGAGGATTAGAGTATGTGTATGTAAGAGAGCATGATCAAGAATGAGAACAAGTATAAGAGCATGTGTAAGTAAGAGCATGAGTGAAAGCAAATGCTAGAGAACTTGCCTATTAGTAGCTTCAGGGAAATGAAAGACATCTTATAACCTGCCTTCAAGCATTTTGTACCTGTGGCAGTTTTAAAATATCTTGACTTTCGAGTTCTGTTGCACCATTTCTTGAAGGTGTAGATAAAAGCAGCTTCCAGACTACCTATACAGAGTTTGAGTATGTCCTTGCATTTCTATGACTCTATTGCATTACTAGCTTACATTGATATCCTCTTATCCAATTTTCTAAATTTAAAGAGGCTGTAAGTGTTGTCTGTTGCCCCAGTATGTTGTATATAATCGTATCCCTTTACTCCTTTTTGTTATGGAGACATCTAGAGTGAAGATGGGAACAAGATTTAGTTCTCTCCTCCTCTCTATCCCTTATGTAAGGGGAAAAATGAATTGAAGTATACAAATTGATGAAAGGGTATAACTAGGAGCATAGGCCTGTAAATAAGGTGCTAAAAATATCAATCTACAATTGAACACACAACACAGTATGCAAAATGAATAAGTTTAGATTTAGCAGTCCTTATGGCACAGTGGCAAGACACTTTCCCTGTGCTTTGCGAGCAATTTAGCCTGGGTTCGTATCCTGGCCGGTGAGGATTGACTAGGCATCAATCCTTTAATGTACACCTCTGTTTACCCAGAAGTGAATGGTTGTTAAATGATTTGGCAGGTCGTATTTCAGAGAAAACTAGGATTAATTAAGGACCTACCCAAAATGCTATGCATGCTAGTGGCTTTACAAAGAATGAAAGAACTCTTGTGTATATATAAATAAAAATATAAAATAAAAAAAATTAAGAAAATAGATTAAAGCTGGTTTGGAATAAGATCTTAGATTTATGGAACAGATGGCAAGATGCTGTAATTAGGTATGAGGTCATTGCATTATTTCAAGCATATATTAGACAAATATATGAGTGGGTGTTGTTACTATAAGTTACAGCGATAGCAAGAGTGAGTGTTAAATGAATCGAAGGGTATAACATGGAAGATTAGCCCCTCTAGAGAGAGTGTGACAAAATGAGAATGTAAACGAGAGTAAGAGCCAAAGTAACAGCTAGAGTAAGAATGGACAAGATTAATAGGAGTTTTGGGTTGATCTCTGATCCCCCAACCATTCCTTGCCTCAAAGATTCTAGTCCTGGCTCCCAGTAGCCTTGGGTAGGTCTCAATAGCCTGGTGGAATTTCCTAAGGCTTGGCAGTAGTGCTTAATGTAATGGAAGATGGAGCCAAACAAAAAATATTTATATATTTTAATTTTTCATAGAAAATTCTATATATTCAAAAGTAAAGAATATGTATGCAAAAATAAAAAAATGAAAAAATAAATACATACAGTGGAGATCTTTATGTTGATGAGGTGGTCATTATCATACATAGATGGTGGGGGAGGGGGGGACTAGGACCTGAAGTCCATATGACTAAATTTTTTGTGGCTCCCATGACTGCTGGAGACACCATTAAGATATTGGGTTCATGTGTGTGTAACATTAGTACTGTATTCAATATTGATGAAAGACATCAATCTTTATTTCACAATGACTGCATTGAACGAGACGATCAACTTGTGATGATAAATGCACTTTGAGGGTTAATAAAAGTGCAAGCTACAGACAATATTTTTTAATTATATCGGCAATTTCCCTCCTTTTACAGTTGAATTTGAGCCCATCAACCTTGAGACACTCCGTTCACAGAAGAACTTCTTGAAAGCGACTAAGAAGCAACAGAAGGAACTGGAGAGCATGAGAAAAAAACATATGAAAGAGCGCCTATCAATCCAAAAGGGCCAATGCAGTGCAATTGAAAAATTAGCAAAGGGCAAAAAGTAAGTACAGAATCTTATTTTGTATAAATTATTCTTTATGTTCTTGTAGGTTGATATGACTTATACTTCAATTCTACTAGTTACTTATTTTTCCACAGTGGCTCTTAAAATATATACGTATGACTTTTTAAATATTATATTTTTGCAAATCCCTTTTCTGAGCAAAGGCCACTCGGTCACATTGGAAATAGTCCCAGTTTCCTTGGGTCAGTGTGACTGTCTCCAAGGCAGTGGTAAATTTGAAAAATGAACCCCAGCAGGCTATCACAGGAGGAAGGGAGACCCTGGAGAATTCTCAGTCTTGCCGTCAATGACTCTCGGAAGATACATTCCTCTTCGTTCACATGCCTCCTGCAAAAAATACAGTACTTGAAATCAGATACATGATTAAAGTATACAAATGGATGAAATTTATAAGAATGGGGATATTAATCTGGTGTTAAATATGTGAACACAAAATAGATCGCAAAACATTGGATACAAATGGGATAAGTTTAGATTCAGAAAAGACCTTGGTAAATATTGGTTTTGGAAACTGGGTTATTGATTTATGGAACAAATTGCCAGGTAACAATAGATGTGTGATCACTAGTTTGAAGCAAAGTTTATACATGTGTATGAATGAGTTTGGGTATAAATAGGAGCTGCCTTGCATGGGGCAATAGACCTTATACAATTTCATGTATTCTTATATTTTCTTAAGTTCTTGTGTAACCAGGTTCACAAAGGGCAATAAAAAAACAAAATCTACCCCTGCTATAGGAGAGTAAGTGCCAGGGATGGAATCTAATCTTCTCTGAGGTCAAGTGCTCGGAAACATTCCAAAAAACTGGGAGGTAGCAAGCCTCTGCCAACCTCAATGGTTGCTGCCACCATCACACCTACCACTAATACCTGTAGATCTACCAGCCAAAGATGTGCAGATCCCTAATTGAATGAGGAAGTTGAGAGTGCACCAAACTACAACAAGATCAAGAGATACAGCAGATGGATGCCTACACAGAGATAATCAGAAGATTTACAACCTCTGCTATAACAGCAGCGAGAGACCACAATGCATAGACTGCAAAGCAAGCACATGCAAGAAGTCCACAGCCTGCTGGGTCACCACCCCATACACTGGTGTATGGGGGTGGAACATCAACAAACTGGAAAAGGTGCAATGACATGCTACTAAGTGGCTCCCAGAACTGAAGAACATGAGCTACGAGGAGAGATTAGAGGTATTAAATATGGCAAAACTAGAAGATAGAACAAATAGAGGCGATATAATCACTACGTACAAAATATAGTATTAATGGGAATTGCTAAAATTGATGGAGAAGAATTCCTAAGACCTGGTACTTCAAGAACAAGAGGTGATAGATTTAAACTAACTAAAAGCTGCTGAAGAAATAAGAAAATTCACTTTCGCAAACAGAGTGGTAGACAGTTGGAACAGGTTAGGTGAGAAGGTGGTGAAGCCAAAACCGTCAGTAATTTCAAAGTGTTATATGACAGAGTTCTGGGAAGACGGGACACCACGAGCATAGCTCTCATCCTGTAACTACACTTTGATAATTGCACTTAGATAGTTACTGGTGCCTGAACACTATGACGCATGCTGACGTATGTGCTGCCAACACTGCACGTAGTTGGCAGCAGTGCCCAGAAAAAGGAACACTGAATAAGGAATGTGAATTTTGTCATGAAATGGGGCAGCTATGCATCCAGTGACACCATTAATCATGCAGGGATTTAAATCCAAATATTTTGGAAACTAGTGAAGACTACTGTTTTTACGTTAAGAAATTTTCAGCACAATTAATTATTAATCACGTGCTTTGAAAACTTTTACAAAGTTAACAAAAAGCAAGTGTATTACTCTGCATGTGTAATAAAATTGTATTTGTGTTTTATTAGGGATGTCATGGATGATCCAAAGATCAAAGCACTGGTGACAGAGCAGATGGAACAGTGGTCTGAAATGATGGAGAAGCATCGAAAGGAAGAATGGGAAATGCTAAAGGAACATCTCAAGAGTCAGGAGGATATTCTGAAGAAGCTCATGGAAGAAGAACAGGCTGGACAGATAAAGAAGATGGAAGGAAGACATGAACAGTAAGTTATCTTAACTTTTTCTCTCGTCTCTAGAATATAGAAAGTTTGTACAGTATGATCATTCAAAATTAAAATTCCTCCAAATTACCTGTACTTGAGATTAATGTTGACCATGAAATTTTAGCAATCATTAGTTGTAACCCTAAATGTTTTAACCTTTTAGCATTAGGTATTTTTGGTAGCTATAACTTGGGAATTTCAATTCACATAAAATCTCTAAGCAATATTTGAATACAAAGTTCCGGCCAAGCATTAACTACTGCACTGTGCAACACGCCTTGAGGCTCTTGATGGGTGATGTGCAACACGCCTTGAGGCTCTTGATGGGTGATGTGCAACACGCCTTGAGGCTCTTGATGGGTGATGTGCAACACGCCTTGAGGCTCTTGATGGGTGATGTGCAACACGCCTTGAGGCTCTTGATGGGTGATGTGCAACACGCCTTGAGGCTCTTGATGGGTGATGTGCAACACGCCTTGAGGCTCTTGATGGGTGATGTGCAACGCGCCTCAGGGATCTTATAGGTATAGTGTATCTTTCAAAACTCCTGCAGCTACACGGGGTTCACATCAGCTTCCTCAGGGCTCTCCTAAACAGAAGGCATTTTTTTTTTAAATCGTGGGCAACAGTCTCGGGAATGAAAGCCTCGGTACTGAGAGAGCAACCAAGGCTGGCGCGCGCAGCATAAACTAACAGCATTGCTGTTCAGCTTTTGACCACAGCATCGCCTAAAATTTTCCAGATATATATGTATCTGGTATTATTTAGCCATGATAGTATTACAGAAGAGCCTGACTGTGATAAAAACGGTGTACAATGTTTAGACATCAGTGAATAAATGCTGTTCAAAGTTCACAGCACTAGCCCACAGCACACTGCCATCTTAGTCCATCTAAAATTCTTCAAACGATTTCTCATGGTCCTTTACAAAATAAACGTGTGGAAAATTATTCATTTACATGATTTAGTGACCAGGATTCTGATAATAGCAGCATTGTGGTGAGAATTAGCAATGTGAATTAGCGGTAGGAGTAGTACTGTTGGTGAGGAGAGGGAAGGAGAGGTGGCGTTGGCTGCTGGCTGGTGTGTGGCAACATGTTATTGTCTGGAATCACCATACCAGCTTTGTGGTTCGCTATGGTGAACACAAATGTAGATACTTATAAATAATGTGCGTATAGAGTATATCAACAGCAAAAGGCTAATGTTGGGAGGAGCCATTTAGGTGAGTGAGAGAGTGAGACTGTCGTCTGCTGTATGACTTGTCATGCAGTGGCCACTATGCTGTTTGGACACCATACCAGCTTATTAGTATAATTATGGTGAATAAAACATGTAGTGATACTTATATATAATGTGTGTATATAGTGTAATAACACTACAAACAGTATTGTAGGAGGAGTATTGTTGGCAAGTTAGGTGTTGAAGGAGTGAGTGGGGGCCTAGTGACCTTGAGCATTCCATCGCTCAGCGCCCATAACGTGCTCAACTTTCCAGGTCCATTGCAGCTAAAGTATGTCGCATACAATTTTTTTTTTTTTTAGTTTCCTGTGATCAGAGACTGCATTTTAACAATATAAGAAGAGAAAATATTTCTTTGGAAAGAATTTATTTTTGGTGCACCATGGGTGTGTTGTATTTTAATGCAGAGCAGTGCAGTGGTTAATTTGTTGCTGCTAGTTGACCACTTTATTACTATCCTCACCAGCCACCAGGTGACACCACTGACTGTAGAGAGCAACAAATGATCTTGCCTCACTTTATTTCCTGGTTTGCTTTCTACCTTGCCAGCATGAAGATGTGTTCTCTCAGGTGTTAGTTGTCTACCATTTCCATAGTCAAGTGGGATTCTCCCACGAAGATATTTAAATCTCCTATACTTCTCAACTTGTTGAAGGTTAATACTCATATTCCATGTCCTATATATCAGATGAGCACTGTGTCAGTTCTAAGGTTATGTCAAGCTAACAGTGGCTCATTTTCCTGGACCTCTAGGATGTGTGTTGGCATGTTAAAGACTATCCTTGGTTCAGGGGTTGATTGATCCCTGAACCTTATATAACTTTCAGGCTCTTCCCATTGGGCTCAAGTTGGCTCTCAGGCCATTCTCCATATTTATTCAAATGGTCTTTTGAGAGCTGATGCTCATGGGAATCAGGGTCTTGGTCTTCCTTGACAAGTGGTTGGCTTGGGTTCCCAATAGTTAGCTCTGCCTGCTGGCCCAAGATACTATACTTAAGTTGCTGATACTTTGATGAGGCCTCAGCCATGCTAAATCAGAGCTTAAACATCCTGCCTCAGACATACAGGAGAGGGGCAAGCAACAGAAGCACAGCCAAAGTGTGCTCATAATGGGAGAAGTACTGACATGGACAGGCCCTGCAAGATGTGGCAGACTGAGTCATACACCAGAGAAAGGGACAATAGTATTCTAACTGGAGCATAGACCCTGAGGAACATACCCATAAACACAGGCAGCTGTTGGAATTGTCCAGCAGCTTTATTTTCTCGGTATAATTATTTCCATTAATTCATCTTCAGCCTTAGTACTGAAGAGGTTCTGAGCTATGTATCATTGACATTAATTGTAGCAGGACAGTATTGTCAATTATTATTCATTATATGGTATATAACATTTTTATAACAAGCTAATTTGAAAAATACCACATTTTGTAAATGTGGTATTCACAAAAATACCACATACCACAGTATGTGGTATACCACATACTGGCAAGTTGTGCTACAGATCAATTCAGTGACCTGTAGCACAGTAGTTAGCATAGTCAGCTCACCATTAACTGATCTTGGGTTCAATTCCAGGGGTGAGTTAGACATTTAAACAAGTTTCCTTATAGATGATGGACATGTTCACCTAGCAGTAAATAGACATATATTAAACAGTTGCATTTTGGGGGAATTGTTAGTTATTGGCTAAATCTACTTGATATGCCTAACAGGCATGCTGTCCTCAACAATAGGAAACCTTAAGATTCAATGCTTAAGATAATTGAATTTCTAAACCATTCGAGTTTTTGTTGTGTTTTAATTACTTTGACAAATTTTTAAGGATTTTATATGTATTCTTAAGAACAATATACTTTTGTTTTTATATGTTATGGTAATATAATTAACTGGTTATATGCCATTACTGTAGTACTATACCATATATCTGATGAGAATGACAAAAAAATGTCATTCTGACAAAAATGTCAAAAATATATTTTGTTTTTAATCAGTGAAAAATGGTGCTAGAGATTACAAAACATTCATTTTCAGAGACATGAAGGACATGAAGGCACAGCAAGCTAAATTGGCTATGGAAACTGCCAAAGATGTGAATCAAGACAAAACTCTAAAAACTAAAGCTGACCGTGACCGCCGTCTCAAAGAAAAGAATCAGAATAACACGAAGAGGTTCATAGAAGAGCGTAAAATTTCTGCAATGAAGCAAGGGAAACAGAAGGAGAAACTTAGGAAGGTTCATGAGCAGCAGATGACCGAACTTACAAGAGATATCAAAATGGTTAGCCGTCTCATTTTCTTTAGTGCCTTGTATTGCTTTTGTATCCTGTCTTAGCTCAAGTATTGCTAAAAAAAATGCATGCTAGAATCAGCTCATATTTAAAATTCCTCTGCATATTGTGTTTACTGTAAAGAATTGTGCATGTAATTGCATTTTACAAAGCAGCTTATATCATTCACATGTTTGAGAGACACTGTCTTTCTAACTAGTGAGCTATGATATGCAAAAAATTTATTTTATTTAGTAGGCTACAAGCTCTGTACTCACAGATATATAATTACACTCTCTCTCTCTCTCTCTCTTTGACCCTACTCTAGTTGGATCCTGATTCTATGTGGCATTATTCTGTGTAGTTCTATTCTACATGGTAAAATAATTGAGACTTAGTTGAATCTATATGGTAAAATTCTTATCTACACATGAAATTATTGGTCTCAAAATATTTAACAAAATATACCATGTACATAAAATGCAATATGCATACAGATTATACTCTAAGCTTTGTAATAACATTTTGTCAAATATAGATCAATAGAAAGGAAACTGCCACAATACCAACAGTGAAAATATGAAGGAATTTGCATGCAAGGTGGAAGGTGGGGACACATTACTTGCATTGTTGTTTCACCTGTCGCTCGGGTCTACTTTTATTTTGCATTTATATTATTCGCACTAAAACTTCATTTGAAAGATTAAAGCACCCGGGTTCATTGTGTTGCCTTATTGCATCTACACAAGAGTTTTGATTTACAGCACCCACAGTATTTGTATCATGTCTCGTAACCTATTTCTTCCCGGAGCACATTTTGTTCCTCACAAGATTCTTAAGATTAATTTCCATAGTTCAGTTGTACATGGTGTTTCCAGGAATGCACTCTCATATAAAATCAGGATCCTTCTGTATTATTTCCCACATTTATTGTAAGTTTGCTCCCTTGAAAGATTTTGTATTCGCCAATGTTATTAGACCTCATCACACAGATTTCTCCACACTTACTCCCAGCACATAGGAATACCCCTACATACACTTCCTTCACCATAACCAACACATTGTCTGCCTTCATACATTTCTGTACAGTACTGTATATATTCCTGTATCCTCTGATGCCTAGTTTCCTATGGGAACTCTCATTCTCGAGACGTGGCCTCATTTAAAATCTAACCCAATATTTCAACCTCCTTTAAGTGTTTTGAAACACTAAATGTTTGCTTAAGAAATCTATTTACTTGTTTGGTTATCACATAGGTGAAGCAGTCGTCATTTGCTTGCACTGAGAAACAAGAATGTAACCAAAGAAAATAACCATCAGTTGGAGAAAGGGCAACCCTTCCCCCAAAACTTCCCCCACCACGGTGCTTCCATGGGCAGCTGAGGCCAACAGTCTACAACCTGTACGTGCTGTTCACCCAATCATTATTTCTTTCCAAATTCGTCACAGCTGCCTGGTTAAATTCTATGGTCATTTATAGATGGCTATTTTAAGGAAGCAGCTATTGGTGTGGTACTTTCTGGCAAAGTCACTCGCAGGAATGTAGTGTGGTGGAGAAGACTTGGAGCATAATCACTTTTTTTGAACTATTAGTCAAATTCAAACATTAGTTATGTTAGGACTGCTGCAGGTGGTCATCTCCAGCATGAACTGTTTGCTGTAAGTCAAGAGTATTTATTAGTTCATGGATTGTTACATCTAAAGAGAGAACTGAAACTTGGTTGTGAAAACGTTTCACCAATATAGAAAGTGATGTTCAACAAAATTTAGTTGGCACCTTTAGTTGGCATCACTGTTTTAATCATTTTTACACAAATGGGCGTACCTCTTCTAAAGCAAACCCTCTCACCCATTTTGTTCCAAATACATTTTACAGATTTTTTCAGCTGACACTGTGTAGCATGCACAGTTAATTAACTAATCATCATTGCCCTTTGTTTTGTTAATTGAGCCCTTTACTTTCCATAAGTATTGATTTCTTTATCATAAGAGTCTAGTTTCAATATAAAACCAATTTAATTTCTTAAAATTTGTAATTGTCATGGTTCTGTGCCATCCTTCTGTCTTAGTGTATTCATTAGTTTAGACCTCATGCTATCTCATCTTCTCTATTATCTTCATCATATGATGTTTTGAATCTTCTGATGGTTTTGCCATCTTCTACCCTTTCCATCCGTCTAATAATCTGTTTGCAGAGAATTTTCATACATTTATTTGGCACAATTGTTTTCTTAGTTTGAATCTGGCATTTTGTTCTCAAAGTTGCAGGTTTCCAAAATTCTTTCCTGTCAATTTTTGCTGATGCTTGTCAAGATTTTGTATGTGGTGATGACATCGCCTTTGTTTACTTCTGTCATAATTAACAACTTTAGCATCTCTTCAACACTTGTGCTTAAGGTCTGAAAGCTATTTAAATAGCATGTCTTTGCACTTTTACTAATTTATTGATATGCTTCCTAAAGTGTTTACACTATGCAATTTCTGCATATTATAATTTTGTTTCTATGCCTGTCACGAGCAATTTCTTTAGTTCTTCTCCAGTGCGTTTAGAAGCATTCTTAAATTTGCAAATGTAGGTCTCTCTCTCTCTTCTATGCCTTTGATGTGATCATCTGGACAACTCACTATACAGATCTCTTTCTTCATCCGAGTTTTTTAGAACCTTTTCAGATAATTTGTAGGTTAAAAGTACCTGCTTTTCTCTATTCTACATTATATTCTGTGATATGTATCCTCACTGAATTCCATCTGTCATTTATTATTCCATTCACTCATTTTGTCCAGGTCATTTTAATTAAATGCAAAACAGTCGACTAGGTCTTTTATTCTTCATATTAGCAAATATATACATTTTATATACTGTACATAACTGTGAATCCTTTGTGGTAGAACATTTATATAGACTAGTACAGTATTACTGGTCTTAGTACTCAACCTTGTGGTACTCTGCTAGTGACATTTCTGCAGTTCAATACTGTACATTGCTTCCAATCAGTGTTCTCATTTTCTGTATCAAATTTTGTCATGTTAGTAGCTTGCCTGTTACCCCTCCTGTGTTCTAGCTTCCAGAACTGCCTCTTGTGGGGGACTCTGTTGAATGCCTTCTTTAGGTCCAGATAGATGCAGTCAACCCATCCACCTCTTTCCTGTAAGATCTCTGTGGCTCTATCATAAAAGCTAAGTAAATGTATTACTCAGGACCTTCCAGTTTCAAAGCTATACTGCCTTTTATTACGTAATTTCTTTCCAGGAATTCTAACAATTTGATTTTAAATTTGTAATTACTTTTTTTTTTTATGATTTGAGTGGCACACTTGTTAGCGATACAGGTATAAAGTTTAGAGGGGGTCTTTCCTGTTGCCTTGTTTGTAAACTGGAATTGTTTGCTCTTTTCCATATGTCTGCTAGGATCCTTGTTTGTAAGGATGTCTGAAAAATAATCTGTAAGTGCTGCAAGTTATGCCCTTTCAAATTTAAATAGGCTGCTCTTGACAACCTTTTTTCTACATCATTTGTAGTGATCATAACCCTTCTTTCTCCTCTGCTCTAAGATTGTGAGGTTGAGATTGTTTATGTCCTTATAGCTAAGCCCTCTCAATTCTGGTACTATTCTAATTGCAAACCTCTTTAGTTATCTATTGTTCTTCTCGAGGTGTGGAGTCCACATTGGTGCTGTATACCTCAATAATGGTCTCCCATAGGCAGTGTAAATGGATAACGGATAACCCAAATATTTTGTTCAATGAGCTTTGGATAACAGAACTCGTACAGTATTTTCTTATAGTTCCCTAACCCTTTTGAGGTAGTTTCCTATAGGTCTCATCTCCCTCTTTTTTCCATCTTCATTACCTTACACTTATTTGTACTGAATTCTAGCAGCCATTTATCTTCCCACTCCTGACATTTGTCAAGGTTTTCTTACTTTCCTTGTAAACTTTGCATCATCTGCAAACGTTGACATGTATGAGCTCACTTCCCCTGGTAGGTTGTTTGCATAGATTAGAAAGGATATCATTCCTAGGATAGATACCTGAGGAACCCCACCCCCCCACCCCACACTTTCCATTCACCTCCAGGCTATTCTCTCCATGACCCTTTGTTTTCTGTCAGATGTGCCCTTGCTCAGTTCAGTATTTTTCCTATTATCCCTGCTTGTCTCGTAATCTTGTGGAGGAACTGTATCAATAGCTAACAGTCTAGTCTGATGATGCAGTCTATCCATCCATCAGTTTCTTGCCTTACTTTGTTGTCCCAGTTATACAATGCAGTCAAGTTTGTTTGGTGTAATTTTTTCTCTGAATCATTGTTGTCCATTACAAATTTGACTCAGACATGTTCCACTCTTCTTTTCCTGACATGTTTAGTATTTTGCATGAGATGCATGTTAATGACACTGGTGTATATAGTGCTTCACCTCTCTTCCTGTTCTTTAACATTGGAACTACATTCTCATTTTCTCAGATTTCCTGAAGTTTTTCTATATCTAGCCATCTGTTGTCATTTATCCTTGGACTCCAGTCTGGTTCCAATTTGTAGACCTAGAACCTTTTGTAGAGTTTTTGAGTTCTTCAAACACTTCTTTGTCAGTCTCCAAGAGTGTTCATTCCTGTCCCTACAGTCTAGTTACATGATCTCGTTACTGAGGTTGGTCCTTTGCTGTTGTTGCAATGTCAGTTTAAAACTGCAACTCCATTGCCCTCATGTTTCTGTTGTACTCATATTTGGTCCTCTTAAGTGGCTCCCTATCTGCTTCTGTATCCATATTCTTGACAGAAATAGGCATGGAATTTTTTCCTCTCACTATTTAACCATGGCAATGTGGTTCTTTTCATCCACTTACCTCCCAAGAGAGATGAACTGTTCCATTGCATTTGTGCACTCATTATGGATTTGATCATCTCATTGATAACTTGCCTCCCAATTCAATCTCTCATTGAACATCCTGTAGATAGGCCCCAATCTGCATGTAATCCCCCTCATCTGTGTTCTTTCACACACTATCCTCTTTCTTGGTCTAAATTCCTTTGTTCTACAATGTAATTGAACATGATAGTGCAGTGGTTATTGGCTCCTAGTGACAACTGATATTTATTGTTCTTTATATCTATTTTAAATACCAGTAAACACCAGGTCTAGGGTAGCTGGTGGATTCCCTTTCTCTTGTTGGCTCTGTGATATATTGCCAAAGAAAGTGTTTGCAGTGGCCAATAATCTTGCTTTCCATGTTTCATCTTCTGTATGGTACTTTGTTAACCAGTCCGGTTTTCTATGATTAAAATCTCGAAGTACAGTACTAGGATTCATGGTCTCGCTTTCCTTGCTGCCATAGCTGTCCGTTATATTGTCTTCATCATGTTAAGTTGCATTTGTTGTACTCCATCCTTCCTGTATTTCGTGGAGGATTGTAAACAACCCTACCACTGTCTTCATGGTTCCCACTAATGTTATAACGAGTATGTAGTCCTGCTAGTTGTTTATCTCTAGAATTTCTTCCCTGAAAATTTAAACGATGTATCAATAGGACTACGTCTCCTCTCATCCTGTTTATCTGTTTTTGCTACCTGGTGTCCTCCTCGAGAGTGTAGCATTCTCCTTTACCTTTGTCTATTTGTGCATGTAATTTGTGTACTTATTTCTACTGGGCTGTTTAGTTTTTTCCCCAAGGTACAGATTTTTCCTTTAGACTAGCTCCATTCTGGCGGGTGGCAATTGCGAGTGTTGATCTAGTCACACACTCTTATTTCCCTCTTATCTTTCCTTGCCAGTCTGAGTAGGCCCACTATCTTGATGTATCTAAAACACTATTGCCCTGGCCTCTAAACCTTATTACCACCTTGCTCTGTTTCATGTCCCTCTTACAAATAATCTCTTGTACTTTTCTTCAATTTCCTTAGCAGCCCCTCTTTCTTACTAATTTCCTAGTCAATGTGTACATAGCTGTATTTCCCTCGGTCTTATTTTCTCTGCCAATATTTAAATCTTGGATGACAGATGAGTGAAGGGTAACTTCCTTTATGTTGAGCCTTTCCTATCCTGCAAGCATTTTATACTTCGTTGAATTCCCAACTTGCAACAATTTGCCAAGGACTTTCTTCAACTCTTCCCAGTCACCATTGTTTTCTTCTGTTATGTGGACCCTCCCTCTGGTTCTGTAAGTTGTCGATAAAACATGGTAAAACATTTTGAGTGGTGTTATTTTCTGACTGCTTATACATTATCTCCAAGGTACAGAAAATGGCAATTATTTCCCCCTCAAACATTGGTTTGAGCTTACATTAAACAGTTTAGGAAAAACCTCTTTAAGGTACCTGAAGGCTGGCAACTTATGGAAACCTGTCCAAGCTTTAGATAAGGAATTGGCAGCCTTTGGATACCTTGATGTTTTCCCTAAGCTGTCTTAGGCAAAACTCAAGGCAAAGTTTGAGGGGGAAAAGTGAATGTCAATGAGTAAGGGCAAATCAATCTACAAAAACCCAGTGTTGAACGTAACGAAATGCCTCTTTCTGGGAGGAGCCCCTACGGCTCCCCGGAGCTATCCATGGCTGATATGGATACCCTATTTTGCATCAGTCGATGTGGGTGGAGTTCTAGGCCTACCGGGGACCACGAGCCAGAACCTGGCCCCCTCACAGAGGCACGGGGAGCAATGGCCCATAGAAATGCACATGTGACTTGGAGCATTCTATATCTGCCATCAACTGGGACAGGCACCCAGAAAGGCAAGTGCCACAAAACAAACCCCTATTCTGGTTAACAATGAAAATCGACAAACGAGTGGACAGAACTCCCCAAGAAAAACGAACAAACAAACATGACGTCACACGAGCCGTGCCGCATGTCTGCGCAGCTCCCCCCTCCCCGGGAGGGGAAAGGGGGAGCCCGAGGCCCCCCGCGCCAGTGATCCCCGCCTCGGTTCCTTGGCTGATGGGATAGTGCATGGTCGTGTGGCTCCAGCTCCGGTCTTGTCTCAGTGCTGTGACCTGTTTTCAGTGCTGCTCTTACAGTGGTCGTGTGAGCTGGGAGTAGTATTCTCAGGTACTCGGGCTGCATGTGCTTAGGGTCACCTTCCCTGAATGCCCTGTAAGTACTGCCCTTGGGGCTTGGGGTTGCCTTCCACAAGTCACCTTGGGTCTACCTCTGTTGGCTTTTCGCTGCTTGGCGTTTGGCCGCCCCGAGTGTTTGGGGGTTTTCCTCCCATGTTTACCTTGGGGTAAATGGTAGTTATAGCACTGGTGGGGCACAGGGTACTGCGTAGCTAGTTTTCACCTATAACAGCGGCCAGCTCTGTTCTCTCTGGGTACGTTGTCCACTTGTGTGGTTTTTCTTTTATTTTTGCCTGGTAGGGGGGTCTGCCTTGTGTGCCCCCCCGTTTATATTAGGGTCGTTTGTGTGGTGGCACCCCCTGCTTCGCCCTCACGGGTGGACACGTCCCGTGAGTTCAGCTTTAGCAGCAGTTTGCTTGGTAGTTTGGGGCGCCGGTTAGCAGTGCCCTGCCTGGGATAACCCTTAGCAGACCCAGTCTAGGAGCCCTGGGAAACCCCATGGGGCCTCTCGGGTCCGATAGTGGAGACCCTTGCGTCCCCTCTCGCTCTGTGCGAGTTGAGGGCCATTTTCTGGGCGAGTCCCGGAGGCTCCTCGGCAACACCCGGTTTGCATTTTTTTCGAGATTTTCATATCCAGCCTCAGAACTGGAGCGGGGATCAGAGGTGCGGGGGTCTGCGAAGCTGGGCAGCTTCCCCCTCCCGGGGAGGGGGAAGCTGCACAGACCTGCGGCGCAGCTCGTGTGACATCATGCTTGTTTGTTAGTTTTTCTTGGGGAGTTCTGTCCACTCGTTTGTCGATTTTCGTTGTTAACCAGAATAGGGGTTTGTTTTGTGGTGCCTGTCCCAGTCGATGGCAGATATAGAATGCTCCAAATCACATGTGCATTTCTATGGGCCATTGCTCCCCGTGCCTCTGTGAGGGGGCCAGGTTCTGGCTCGTGGTCCCCGGTAGGCCTAGAACTCCACCCACATCGACTGATGCAAAATAGTTAGGGTATCCATATCAGCCATGGATAGCTCCGGGGAGCCTCTGGGACTCTCCCAGAAAATGGCGTTTCATTACATTCAACGCTGGTTTTTTGGCTGGCCTAATGGCTTCCTGAACTTTTCTTGCTGAGACTGCTCCGTGAAAATGGATCACATTAGACACGGGAGTTCATTTTGGCCTACCAGAGACCAGAGCCAAAGCCTGGCCACTCAGATGCAGAGAGCAAGTGACAATTTCCCACCACACTGGTAAAGTATCCAGAAAATCACTGAAGTTTTACAGACAACTGAAAGGATAACAAAAACCTGAGCCTCAAACTCTACAAATGATCCACACAGAACAAGAGAAACTTTCAAAATTAGCTCAAAACTCATTCTTCATCAGAATAGGAGAAGGCTGTAAACCATCCACCATGGCCAAAGGAACAAAACCCCAGTTTTCAGGTAAGAATCCTTAGCTCCCCAACCTTAGCCAGAGGTGAGAGGAAAAAAAAAGACAGAAGGTATCATAAGCCGAGAGGGAAACCAAAACTAGGCAAGGAGGAAAGGAATATCAAAACCCAGTCTTGGGTTTTGAGGAAAGCCAAAACCTAGAAAACCAGAAAAAAGAGG